>NC_057799.1:437025647-437153499 GCF_018294505.1 Triticum aestivum
CCAAATCTGATTCAACCGCCCTTTGGCCAACTAGCCAATAATATTCCCCAAACCCCCCTCCCTGTCCCCCTCCACTCCATTCGCTCCGCCAAAGCCACCCTCCCTGCCGCGCGGATACGTCGGCGCCGCGGTTCGGCGACCCTCTCGCTCCCACAGTACGCTCTCGTAGACTGCCGTCCTCTAGCCGCGCCGCCACCTCTAGCTACGTTCTTGTGGAGGCGCACGGCAGTCAGCGCTGCCACCGCTGGCGATGTTCGTGTCGAGACGCACGACGGTCAGCTTCTCCCACGGTACGCGCATTCTAGACTGAGGCCCCGTTCATGTCGGTGTAGCGCTGAATGTTAGCTGATAGACGCTGTTAATCTCACTGTTTGCCGAAGTAGTTTACTGTCAATATGCTCTGCTTAAGAAGCTTCCTTGCCCTGTTCTGCACTCAATCTGCTTAGCTGAGATGGCATGCCAAGGACGATTAGTTGCTAAAATATCCTGCCATATATTTATTGTGACATAGATTGCCATGGTCTAGTAGCCAATCTGTTAGGTGAAATAGCTCTACACCGTTTTATACTCGATCTTTGTTGCTGCGATGGCCTTCGATAGTTCGATGGCTGTGTGCTCGGCCTCATTGACTGCTGAAACAGCCTGCCATAATTTGGCACTCAAATCTGTTTGCTGAATTAGCTTTACATATATTTCGTTACTTAGATCTGCTCGTCCAAATATCTTGCCATAGCTTTAGACATCGACCTAGGTATTTTTTTCTGGACTTCATAAAAAAGCATATATGTTTTTCCTGTAATATCTAGTAGAAGAACTAATTTGTATGTCTAACAGATGGACAGGACTTGGATAACTTCTGCTCGAAGATTCTCCGCTGCATATGTCGAGGGGGTTGAAAACTTCATGAACTTTATCAGAGCTGAGTACGGTGGTCCGAAATCAGATGTGCTCTGCCCGTGTAGCAGTTGTATGAATTCAGTTACAAGACCCCAGTCAACTGTGCAAAATCATCTACACTTGTATGGGATGTCGGTCACATATACTAGGTGGGTTCATCATGGTGAAGCTGTGAACGTCAATGTTATTGACTACGTGGAAGCAGCAGATCACCATCTTGATCTGCCTGATGCTCAGGTGGAAGAGGAGGAGGAGGTGGTGGTGGCGGAGCCAGTGAGTTTGACCAACATTGAAACAATGCTACGAAATGCTCGTGCATTCCGTGAACTTTCACCTGCAGAAGAAAAACGGTGGGCCCGCATGTTGGAACAATGCAACGTTGCTGTCACCCCAGGAAATAAGCTGTCAGTATTCTCAGCTATGGTCACCTTTCTTCAGGTGAAGACATCTGAGCGGATGACCAACAAATCATTCGATGCGATGTTGGCTGCTTTCCGCAAATCTTTCCCAGATGCGTCTGAGCTGCCACACACCTACAGTAAAATGAAGAATTTCCTTCGTGCAGTTGGAATTGGATATGATATGATCCATGTTTGTAAGAATAATTGTGTTCTGTTCCGGAAGGATTATGCCAACTTAAGTGAATGCCCGAAATGCAAATCATCAAGATGGAAAGATGGCGATGCTGTGAAGAGGATTCCTCATAATGTTCTGAGACATTTTCCAATTACACCAAGATTGCAGAGGTTGTTTCATGATGCTGAAACAAGAGAGGATGTACTGTGGCATTCTAGGAACCAGGAGTACAGAGATCAGAATGTAATGAGCCATCCATCTCATGGTAGTGAGTGGAAAAGCTTCAATGATAAACACAAAGAGTTTGCTGCTGACCCGAGAAACATTAGACTTGGCTTAGCTTCAGATGGATTTAACCCATTTGGCCACCAGAGCGCCACATATAGCATGTGGCCAGTGCTTGTTATCCCTTACAACATGCCTCCAAATGTCTGCACCAAAGAATCAAACTACATGATGGCCTTGCTCATCCCAGGTCCAAAAAGTCCTGGAAAGGATTTTGATTTGTTCATGGAGCCTCTTGTGGAGGAACTTCAACAGCTATGGAAGGGTGTTCTCACTCGAGACCTATATAGCAGCCCACCAGCTGATTTCTTTCTGCGTGCTGTTATAATTTGGTGCATCCATGATTATCCGGCTTTGGGCACTATGTCAGGGCGAACGACACATGGTTACAATGCATGTGTTCGCTGTGACAGGAATCCGCTGTCATACGCAATACTTAGCAAGATCTGTTACATTGGACACCGCCGTTTCCTTGCCAAGGACAAGCCGCATCCTAGAAAATACCGAAGACATGTGTTCAATGCAAAGCATGAAAACCGTGATGCGCCAAAGAGGCTCACCGCCGATGAGTTGCAAGTGGAATTAGAGAAGGTCAGGCATATTACACCAGGAAACCATCCTGGTAATGGTAGCGGGAAAAGGAAGCGTGGCAGGGTAGAAGAGAGATTATTGTTTACCCGCAGGTCCACTTTGTGGGACTTGGAGTATTGGAAAGATTTGGATCTGCGGCATAATCTTGATGTGATGCACATCGAGAAAAATATATGTGACAGCATTATCGGCACACTTCTTAATATTGAAGGCAAGACGAAAGATACCTTAAAATCTAGGATTGATTTGACACACCTGGGTATCAGAAAGGATTTGCAGGTGCAAGATGAAGGTAAACCACGGGATATGGCACCAGCTGTGTACGTCTTGGACAAGGTAAAAAGAAAAGAATTCTGCGAGGTCCTGTCACGTGTGAGATTCCCACATGGATTTGCTTCCAACCCTGAAAGGAGAGTCAGTGCAGATGGAAACAAGGTACAAGGGTTGAAAACTCATGACTGCCACGTCCTACTTCAAAGGGTTTTACCTGTTATCCTTAGAGGATTGGGCCGCCCTGACTTATACAGAGCAGTTGCAGAGTTGGGACAATTCTTCAGGGAACTCTGCAGTAGGAATATCAGGATAGATGCTTTGGAGCGTCTTAGAGACAAGATACCAACTATCCTATGCGACCTTGAGAAGATATATCCTCCAGCCTTCTTTGATGTGATGGTGCATTTGGCTGTTCATCTACCTGATGAGGCACTACTTAGAGGTCCAGTACAGTATGGCTGGATGTACCCTATTGAAAGGCGGCTAGGCACTTTCAAGGGCTATGTTAGGAACAGAGCTAGACCCGAGGGTTCCATTGCAGAGGCCTACATTGCTACAGAAGCGTTGACATTCTGCTCAAAATACATTGAAACAGCTGATCAGCTTAGCAAAGAGGTGGGTGAAGACAATCCCGGGCTCAATGTTTTCGATTATTCTGTTCGAGTTACAGGGAAGAGTCGACAAGAGGACAAACCTAAAGATTTGGACAAAATGGTTTGGTATGTGTTGAATAACTGTCCTGAGATACTACCTTATATCAAGTAAGTGCAGTACTGCAGCTTATACATCGTAATCTACTAAACTTGCAGCACATTCTTATATATTTAGATGTTTGACGCGATCACTATGTTGTGCAGCATCTACAAAGAGGAGTTACTGCCGCAAAATCCAAGAAACATTGACAAACTGGTTATGGCAGGATTTGCGAAATGGTTCAAGAACCATGTAAGCTTTTGAAGTGCACTGTCAGTTTTTTTAATATATTGAGTACATAAGATGATCAGCTTGTCTATTTTCTAACCATAGGTTAAGAAGATGCGGGAGGATGGGCAGGCAGTTGATGATGCCCTTTACTCACTAGCAATGGGTCCTGATACTCGGGTAAGACATTATGAATCTTGCGTTGTTGGAGATGTGCGCTACAACACCCTTGCACGAGACGAAGGCAGGAAGACACAAAACAGTGCCATCATGAGCACGGATACGTATGACAAAGAGACAACTGAAATGTATGCTAACATAACAGACATTGTTCAGTTGCAGTATATCTCCAGTTTCGAGGATCATCGGTGTGTGGTTCTGTTGTGCTGTCGTTGGTATAACCTGTTTTCCAGGATCGCAAAACCCAGAGCTGATGATTATTTCAAATCCATCAATGTCAAGGCGGCGTACCAGACCAACGAGCCTTTTATTTTGGCAAATCAAGCAACACAGATATTTTTCTTGGAAGACACATTTGCACGTAGCGATGACTGGAGAGTATTGCAAAGGTTTGAGCAGAGGAATTCGTTTAATGAAGTTGCACAACAAGATGATGCTTACACTGCTCCTGATGTACAAGATAACACAGATGTTCCTAATATCTTTGAGAACCATCACGTCAATGACGCCGGCGAAAAGATTGCCTGTCGTGCTGTGGACATACAAGAGTTGATCAAGAAGAAGCCAACGTTCGAGGACGTTGAGGACGAAGAAGAAGATGACACCGTGGGGAATTACGATTCAGACTGATACACATGGCGAAGATGTTGACGCTGCTGCTGCGGATGATGATTACATTGCTTTTGTCGTATTTGCCTGTCAGAAGACGTTTTTTATCTACTATGTGAAATTGTGTTTGCTATGACAACTGAAACCTGATGAACATGTTGTTTAGTATTTTGCTGTGAGAACATCACTTGTTATGTATGCTGATTTGTGTTTGGTGATTGTATGACAACTAAAACATGATGACATTGTTGTTTAGTTGTACTCATATTTGGCTGTGAAACTTGAATTTGATGACATAGTTTGCTGTTGGACTGCAATTTGCTCGACGTCTTCGAATGAGAACAAAGCTGACCCGACAGGGCCTCTGCTATTTATTTATTTATATGAGCAAAAGGGGATACCCCCTGATTTCCGTTAATAGAAATCATTAGATGTTCACAACACTACGCCCAGCCTGCTACACAGGTTTCATTCATTACTAGTTTCAGCAAAGTGCTCATGTCGTAGCCACTGAATACATCACGAGTGCTACATACACTGCAAATAAAGAGACAATCATCCTACAGAGCACATCGATTTTGCCCATTATCTTCACAAGCTCTTTCATCTCCTCATTGCTGTCAAGGCCGTTCAGCAGCTGTTGCTTGGCCATGATCAGAGGAACTGCATCTTTAACCTTCTGCTCTGCATCTTCCTCTTCTGCCGTTCCTTCAGTTACTTGTCCAACACCCCAACCTGCTGGTATTGGGATTCCTCGGCTAACCAAATAATCAGCGTAGTTGCATTCCCCCACATCAGCAACTTCCCAGAAATACAAATCACACGAATCTTCCCTTTTCTGCACGAATCAAATTGGAAGATCATCAACCAAACTATTAAAAAAATCAGCAACTGAAAGCAGCAGAACAACACTTAAACATATTATTACCCCATGATTCGGGCATTTGTAGAAGACTCGGCCAGGGTTGCGGATTGTGGTTGAGACGCGACGGATGACTCTGCGTGATTTGCAGCAGTGGCACCACACCAACGGCAGCGGGTTGCGATGAGCAATCGGCTGCGGTGCGCGTGCCGGCGGGGGTGTGATGAGACCCACAGGCGATGGTACGGGTGGCGACTTGGCGCATATCTGGTTGTTGCCTGCTGAAGAGCAGGTGGACGAGCAGCCAGCGGACATGGTTGCTGCGGCCAGAGCTTCTGATGCTAGGCAGAGTAAGTAGAGAAGAGGAGAAGCGAACGTTGGATATGTCAGTTTCATTACTTGCAGAGTAGCATAGCACCATATATAGTCATAGTCTAGGTTTGGATTCGAACCAGCTACAGGAGCACGTCTTTCTTTTTTCTAAAACTCGGCAACGTCTCTTTACTGGTACACTAGCTTGTTCTGTACGCCTTCCCAAGTCTTTGATTTTCTTTCCCTTTTTTTGCGAGGAAGGAAGGAGGACAAAATTGAGAGTTCCTGGGACTCGAACCCAAGACCTCTCGGTTGAAAACCAAGGGTGCTAGTCACTTATGTGGCGAACGTTCCCTGTGAGGAGGACGGCAGACGAACGCATTTTCCTCGCAGTTTTCTTCCTATATATAAAAAAGTATGCTACTTGGTGTCCGCTTAGTCAACAAACGATTGTGCCAACCTTGACCGTTGGATTGACATTCAACGTCTGTCGCGTTTCTTCAGTCTCTTCTTCCTCGAGCCGCCAAAGCCAAACCAGCGCCGGCGGGACCGCCTGCTCCCGCCTCCCACGGCTGGCTGTGATCTTCCCCGGCTCCTGTTCGTTCCCGTCCGAGGCCTCACCATCGTCCTCCGCCTTGGTTCGCTCGCCGCGGCGCCGCCCTCCGGTGTTGTCAACATGGTCAACAACCGAGAGGAATAAGGAGATGACTGTACATGGTGAGGATGACAGTAGGGACCCAGCAGCGCGCGCAGTAATTTTGTTTTTTCGGGACGGAGAAGGGTATCAACTGGGTTGTGCGGGACCCGTGGCCCGTCTAGCCCAGGCTTTTATTTCATATGTTTAGCACATGACCAGCCCAGTTTGTTTTTTTCCTTTCTGAAAATGGCTAGCCAGCTATTTTGTTTTTTGCAGAATAACCAACGTAGGCCTACTTGCTTTTCTACGCCCTGCTGGGCCGGAAATCTTTCAAGACGAGGAGGGATGCATTTTGCCCAGAAAATGGGCTATAAGTAATAAGAAATGGGCTATAAGTAATAATAAATGGGCTGTAAAATGAAAAAATACAGCAAACAGGCAATTAGTTCCAAAATACTGTTTTCTTTCGGATTTTGATATTTTAAATTTCATTGTTTTTGTGCGGGTAAAATTTCATTGAATTTAAATTAAGGTATATTTAGATTTAAAATTAATTTGAATCTGGCTAGAAATTTCGGGCTGTATGCTGTTTGGGACAGATTTGGAGGCTGACTTGTGGGTCTACTAGGTTGACGTGTACTTTGGCTTTGTCAACTTAGTCCACAAACGATTCTAGCAGCAGTGACCGTTGGATGTTAATCCAACGGCCGTGCTGCTTCTTCAATATCTGATCTTCTTGCTCCAGCCGCCCAAACCAGCTCCGGTGGGACTGCCTGCTCCCGCCTCCCGTGGCCGGCTGTGCTGCCGCACAGGCCGCACCGCCCCACCCTACTTCATTGCTGGCCAGGCCATTCCTCTACTCACCCACACCTCCTGTTATTTTCCGGCGACGGCAGCCGGACCAGTAAACCCTCGTACTCCCCACCGCGTGGGCAACCATTGCCGAGTCTTCCCCGGCTCCGTGTCGTTCCCTTCCTAGGCCTCGCCGTCGTCCACCGCCATGGTGCTCTCGGCGCGGCCTGGTCAACGTGGTCAACGAACGACATCCATCGGCCGTGGACTGTACGCGCAAAATAATGATTCCTCCACCTGACAGCTGGGACCCACCGGAAGGGCCTCTGTATTTCGCGAAAAAAACGTTCCCCCCGCTGACATGTCGGACCCACCAGCTATATCTTCGCACGCAAGGAAGTGCCTCCTTATTACGCACAAAAAAATGAATACCCCCTGCTAGCTGGGACCCACCATAGTGGGAGGATGACTTGTGGGCCAACTAAGTTGACGGGGACGGAGGGCTTTGTCAACTTAGTCAATATGAACGATTCTAGCTCCAGTGACCGTACGATGTCCATCCAACGGCCGTAGTGCTTCTTCAACCTCTGGTCTTCTTGCTCCAGCCGCCCAAAGCAGCGCCGGTCGTGCCGCATGCTCCTGCCTCCCGTGGCCGGCTGTGCTGCCGCGGAGGCCTCACCGCCCCCTACTATTCCCACCGCTGGCCAGGCCCTGCGGCGACGGCAGCCTCACACCGCAGCCGAACCAGTGAACCCTCGTACTCCTCTCCGCGCGGGCTTCCACTGCCGCGTCTTCCCCGGCTCCGCGTCGTCCCCTTCCTAGGCCTCGCCGTCGTCCACCGCCGTGGTGCTCTCGGCGCGGCCTGGTCAACGTGGTCAAGGAACGACTTCCATCGGACGTGGACTGTACGTGGAGAGGCTGACAGCTGGGTCCACGGCCGCAGCAAGGAAGTGCCTCCTTATTACGCGGAAAATAATGATTCCTCCACCTGACAGCTGGGACCCACCGGACGGGCCACTGTATTTCACGGAAAAAACGTTTCCCCCAGACTGCTGGGACCCACCAGCTTCATCTTCGCACGCAAGGAAGTGCGTCCGGGCAAAAAAAAACGATTCGCCCCCTGACTGCTGGGACCCACCAGCTACACCTTCGCACGCAAGGAAGTGCGTCCGGGCAAAAAAACGATTCGCCCCCTGACTGCTGGGACCCACTGGCTACATCTTCGCACGCAAGGAAGTTCGTCCGAGCAAAAAAAAATGATTCGCCCCCCTGACTGCTGGGACCCAGCAGCTACATCTTCGTAGGCAAGGAAGTGCCTGACAGTCGGGACCCACTTGGTCGAAACGTACGTAGCGTTGTCATTCTGGTCGCGAACGTGTACGTACATATATACTGGTGGATGTAGAGGCGTGCACGTGTCGTAGTAGAGGCGCGCACGTAGCATGTACACATACGTACAGCGGCCAGGGTGCAAGAAAGAAAATACGGCCACGTATGTGTACATACGGGCGGGGTCTCGAACGCCTACTCGCGCATACGTACGGCGAGGGCTCGTTGACATGGCTGGGTCGGAACGGAGAAACAGCGTCGTCGTCGTGTTCATGGGGAGGCAACGGAATGCGTCGTGTTCATGGGGAGGCAACGGAATGCGTCGTGTTCATCGGGAGGCAATGGAACGCGTGGGAGCCAACCGGCTGGGTCGGAACGGAATGCGTGGTCGTGTTCATCGGGAGGGCTTGGACGGAACAGGCGATGGAAACGAGGCCTGGCGTACCGCAAAACGGAGGAAACGGACCTCCTACATTCGGAACGGGGTCCTGTTGATCGGGAGGGGTGTGGCGTACCGTAAAACGGAGGAAACGGACCTCCTACGGTCAAAACGAGGGTCCTGTTGATTGGGAGGGGTGTGGCATACCGCAAAACGGACGAAATGGACCTCCTACGGTCGAAACGGGGGTCTTGTTGATCGGGAGGGGTGTGGCGTACCGCAAAACGGACGAAACGGACCTCCTACGGTCGAAACGGGGGTCCTCTTGATCGGGAGGGGTGTGGCGTACCGCAAAACGATGAAACGGACCTCCTACGGTCGAAGCGGTGGTCCTGTTCATCAGGAGGGGTGTGGCGTACCGCAAAACAGGACTCCACAGGATACTGTTCATCTCCACCGTCGACCTCCTCTAGCCTACACGGGCTACCGTCGACCTCCTCCAGCCTCCACGGGCTCCTGTTCATCCAGCCTCCACCGTGCGCTACTCCACCGGCTACTTTTCAACCACCCCTCCACGGGCACCCCTCCACCATCTACTGTTTATCCAGCCCTCCACACCACGGGGTCCTGTTCAACCACCCCTCCACGGGCACCCCTCCACCGTCTACTGTTCATCCAGCCCTCCACGCCACGGGGTCCTGTTCATCCAGAGGCAACGCCACCGCTCACTGTTCATCCTACCCCCCCCGCAACGCTCACTATTCATCCAATCGATCGGCTTCAGTTAGCAGTAGTAGCGAAGGAATCGCTCGATCGGGTTCAGTTAACAGCCATCGATCGATCGCCCGGGTTCAGTAACGCGTAGTCTGTAGTGCAATCGCTCGGGTTCAATTAGAGCCCAACGCCTCGCTCGGGTTCAGTTAGAGCCAACGCCTCGCACACACGCGCGTACGTGTATGAGAGAAACGTGCATCGCTCAGCCCCCGA
The DNA here is from genome assembly GCF_018294505.1 of Triticum aestivum. NCBI lineage: Eukaryota > Viridiplantae > Streptophyta > Magnoliopsida > Poales > Poaceae > Triticum > Triticum aestivum. Next base: position 437,035,278 of record NC_057799.1, read on the forward strand.
CCTCCCACCGTAACCGGGAACTCCCCGAAATTTTCCTCCCCCTCGCTTCTACCACGGTTTTTCCCATCATGGACGGTCCAAAGAATGTCATGCAGCTGCGTCTCTGGCCCGCCCAGGACGAAAAGCCCATTTTCTGTCATGATTTTTTGTCATAGAAGTAGGAGCCTACCACATCTATGATGATACCGGGTTTTGTCATAATTATCGTCATAGAAGTGTCATATGTATGACAGAAAAAATCTATGAGACGACATCATATGAACTGTGGTTTGGCAAGAAACCCAAGTTGTCGTTTCATAAAGTTTGGGGCTACGATGATTATGTGAAAAAGCTTCAACCTGATAAGCTCGAACCCAAATCGGAGAAATGTGTCTTCATAGGATACCCAAAAGAAACTCTCGGGTACACCTTCTATCATGGATCCAAAGGCAAGATCTTTCTTGCTAAGACTGGATCCTTTCTAGAGAAGGAGTCTCTTTTGAAAGAAGTGAGTGGGAGGAAAGTAGAACTTGATGAGGTAGTTGTACCTTCTCCCTTATTGGAAAGTAGTTCATCACATAAATCAGTTCCAGTGATTCCTACACCAATTAGTGAGGAAGCTAATGATGATGATCATGAAACTTCTGATCAAGTTACTACCGAACCTCGTAGGTCAACCAGAGTAAGATCCACACCGGAGTGGTATGGTAATCCTGTTCTGGAGGTCATGTTACTTGACCATGACAAACCTACGAACTATGAGGAAGCGATGATGAGCCCATATTCTGCGAAATGGCTTGAGGCCATGAAATCTAAGATGGGATCCATGTATGAGAACAAAGTATGGACTTTGATTGACATGCCTGATGATCGGCGAGCCATTGAGAATAAATGGATCTTCAAGACGAAGACGGGCGCTGATAGTAGTGTTACTATCTACAAAGCTCGAATTGTCGCAAAAAGTTTTCGACAAGTTCAAGGTGTTGACTACGATGAGATTTTCTCACTCGTAGCGATGCTTAAGTCTGTCCGAATCATGTTAGCAATTGCCACATTTTATGAAATCTGGCAAATGGATGTCAAAACTACATTCCTTAATGCATTTCTTAAATAAGAGTTGTATATGACGCAACAAGAAGGTTTTGTCAATCCTAAAGGTGCTAGCAAAGCGTGCAAGCTCCAGCGATCCATCTATGGACTGCTGCAAGCATCTCGGAGTTGGAATATACGCTTTGATGAGATGATCAAAGCATATAGTTTTATACAGACTTGCGGTGAAGCCTGTATTTACAAGAAAGTGAGTGGGAGCGCTACAACTTTTCTGATAAGTATATGTGAATGACATATTGTTGATTGGATATGATGTAGAATTTTCTGGAAAGCATGAAGGAGTGTTTGAAAGGAGTTTTTTCAAAGAAAGACCTCAGTGAAGCTACTTACATATTCAGCATCAAGATCTATAGAGATATATCAAGACGCTTGATAAGATTTTTCAATGAGTACATACCTTGAGAAGATTTTGAAGGAGTTCAAAATGGATCAGTCAAAGAAGGAGTTCTTGCCTGAGTTGTAAGGTATGAAATTGAGTAAGACTCAAAACCCGACCACGACAGAAGATAGAGAGAGAATGAAAGTCATTCCCTATGCCTCAGCCATAGGTTCTATAAAGTATGTTATGCTGTATACCAGACCTGTTGTGTACCTCACCATGAGTTTGACAAGAGGGTACAAGAATGATCCACGAGTGGATCACTGGACAGGGGTCAAAATTATCCTTAGTGGAATAAGGAAATGTTTCTCGGTTATGGAGGTGACAAAGAGTTCATCGTAAAGAGTTACGTCGATGCAAGCTTTGACACCGATCTGGATGACTCTAAGTCTCGATCTAGATACATATTGAAAGTGGGAGCAATTAGCTAGAGTAGCTCCGTGCAGAGCATTGTAGGCATAGAAATTTGGAAAATACTAACGGATCTGAATGTGTGATACATCTCCAACGTATCTATAATTTTTGATTGTTCCATGCTATTATATTATCTGTTTTGGATGTTTAATGGGCTTTAATATGCACTTTTATATTATTTTTGGGACTAACCTATTAACCCAGAGCCCTCTGCCAGTTTCTGTTTTTTCCTTGTTTTTGAGTATCGCAAAAAAGGAAAACCAAACGGAGTCCAATTGACCTGAAATTTCACGGAGATTGCTTTTGGACCAGAAGAAGACAACGGAGTATCGAGATGGGCCAGAAGAGTCCCGAGGCACCCATGAGGGTGGGGGGCGTGCCCTACCCCCTGGGCGCGCCCCCCTACCTCGTGGCCGCCTTGGAGACCCCCTTGACTTGTTCCTGACGCCAAAACCTCTTATATATACAGAAACCCCAGAACATAACCTAGATCGGGAGTTCCGCTGCCGCAACCCTCTGTAGCTACCAAAAACCAATCGGGACCCTGTTCCGGCACCCTGCCGGAGGGGGATCCCTCACCGGTGGCCATCTTCATCATCCCGGCGCTCTTCATGACGAGGAGGGAGTAGTTCACCCTCGGGACTGAGGGTATGTACCAGTAGCTATGTGTTTGATCTCTCTCTCTCTCTCGTGCTCTTGATGTGGCACGATCTTGATGTATTGCGAGTTTTGCTATTATAGTTGGATCTTATGATGTTTCTCCCCCTCTACTCTCTTGTAATGGATTGTGTTTTCCCTTTGAAGTTATCTTATCGGATTTAGTCTTTAAGGATTTGAGAACACTTGATGTATGTCTTGCATGTGCTTATCTGTGGTGACAATGGGATATTCACGTGATATACTTGATGTATGTTTTGGTGATCAACTTGCGGGTTCAGTGACCTTGTGAACTTATGCATATGGGTTGGCACACGTTTTCGTCTTGACTCTCCGGTAGAAACTTTGGGGCACTCTTTGAAGTTCTTTGTGTTGGTTGAATAGATGAATCTGAGATTGTGTGATGCATATCGTATAATCATACCCACGGATACTTGAGGTGACATTGGAGTATCTAGGTGACATTAGGGTTTTGGTTGATCTGTGTCTTAAGGTGTTATTCTAGTACGAACTCTATGATAGATCGAACGGAAAGAATAGCTTCGTGTTATTTTACTACGGACTCTTGAATAGATCGATCAGAAAGGATAACTTTGAGGTGGTTTCGTACCCTACAATAATCTCTTCGTTTGTTGTCCGCTATTAGTGACTTTGGTGACTCTTTGTTGCATGTTGAGGGATAGTTATATGATCCAATTATGTTATTATTGTTGAGAGAACTTGCACTAGTGAAAGTATGAACCCTAGGCCTTGTTTCCTAGCATTGCAATACCGTTTACGCTCACTTTTATTACTTGTTACCTTGATGTTTTTATATTTTCAGATTACAAATACCTATATCTACCATCCATATTGCACTTGTATCACCATCTCTTCGCCGAACTAGTGCACCTATACAATTTACTATTGTATTGGGTGTGTTGGGGACACAAGAGACTCTTTGTTATTTGGTTGCAGGGTTGCTTGAGAGAGACCATCTTCATCCTATGCCTCCCACGGATTGATAAACCTTAGGTCATACACTTGAGGGAAATTTGCTACTGTCCTACAAACCTCTGCACTTGGAGGCCCAACAACATCTACAAGAAGAAGGTTGTGTAGTACACGTCAAGCAATTTCTGGCGCCGTTGTCGGGGAGGTGAGTGCTTGAAGGTATATCTTTAGATCTTGAAATCGAATCTTTTAGTTTCTTGTTTTATCACTAGTTTAGTCTATAAAAGAAAACTACAAAAAAATGGAATTAAGGTTGCCTCATATGCTTCATCTTTTTAATGTCTTACGTGAAAATGATGGCAAGGAAAATTGTGCTCAAGTACTAGAAGAAGAATTACATAGAATGCTTGGCATAAAATATGTGAATGATGAGTATGATTGCAATGTTGTTAGTACGAATTCTTTGAATACCCATGATGCTAATGATATGCAAAGCCACAAGCTTGGGGATGCTATGTTTGATGAAGATGATATGTTTAGTCCCCCAAGTTTTGATTATTTGTGTCTTAAGTTTAGCTTAAAGGGGTTGAACGGGACAAAGGACACAGGGAGTTTATACTGGTTCGGCCCCTTGCGGTGAAGGTAAAGGCCTAATCCAATTTGGGGTGGTATTTCTTATGTCTCGATTACCAGGGAGCGAATACCCTTGACCTAGTTCTCGGTTTGTTTTCTCTCCCTAACTCGCCGTCGGGTCGTCCCTTTATATACTCAGGTTGACACCCGGTGGCTTACAGAGTCCCGGCCGGCTCATAAATGTATCCGGCTCGGTGACTTAATTACAACTGCCTTATAGTACAAGTCACATACATATGGCGGTTTACACCTACGGGCCTTAAGCCGCCTTTGGGCCTTGGGCTCTTCATAAGTCATCCTCATGAACCGCCATCTTTGATTCCTTCATGGGCTTTGTCTGGTGAGTCGCCAGGAGTTAACCCGGCCCCTCCTGGGTGGGTTAACTCAGTAACTATATCCCCAACATTAGGCCCCAGGTTGATTTGAACTCGTTCACATCAATCTTCAACACTTAGAAAAATTCCTTCTTCCTTATCTTCACGAAAACTTGTAACTTGCCACGACGTCATCCTCTGGAATCATGATAACCCACCATGACGTCACATGTCATAAATTTTACTCAAAACCAAAATCTTTAATGTACCTCCTTATTTTAATGAATCTCCGAAAATCGAGGCGTCTATATTGTCACATATCTGTTTTTCGGTCTCCTCGATTCCCGCGCTTGTCACTTATCCATTCGCCTTATAAATAGAGTCGGGGGTCTCTTTCACTTTCCCCCCGTGCCTCTTCGTCTTGTCTTCTTCCTCGCGACGCCCTAGAACGCGAGCTCCGCCGCCGCCGTCAACCTTCACCTCTGCTCCGACGACGGCTGCTGCATCAACCTGTTCGGTCCAGATTTCATCCGTGCTCCTCCGCTGCTCCACAGCCTCAGTTAGTTCTCCTTCTTCCTCTCCTCCTAGATCCGTTAGGGTTTCAATGGAGTTCATCGAAGCTCGTCTTTGTTCTTGGTTGTAAGATTTTTGATTCGAACTTGGCATTCCTCCTGTACCGCGGCAATCTCAGCAATCCCTTTTATTAAGCGAATATCTCCTCTGTATTTTAGAAAATTAATCTGTACCCATGAACTACTCGAGCACTGACGCTTTTAGGTCCGAATATTTTTGCATTAACAGAAGTGCGCTAGATCTGAAATTATAGCATCAATCTGTGAAAACTGTTTTCTGAATACTTAGCCATTTTGCTTCATCCGTAGATCTGCTCTTTCAGCATTGATATAGGCGGCTTAATTGAAAAATAGTAACCCGCCAGGTATCATTAGTCCCCTCTTAAGCCGCCAATAGTCTTTCAGTAATCCTGTAATATCATGCTCCGGCTTAATACCTAGTCGTGCTTTATTATTGTTTGTCCTTGAATCATAAGCTGGCTTAACCATGTGAACTTAAACCGGCATAAAATTTCTTTTTCAGAAATGGCTAAGACGTATACTTCTTGCAATTGGGTCAAATCCCGGGTTACTGCGGAAGAACTGAACAATTTTGCTGCCACTGGCGCCTTAGCCAAAAAGGAGGATATCCACTAGAGAGCTCCTCGTGATGAAGTCCTTCCTCAACCCAAAGAAGGAGAAGTAATCGTTTTTACTGATCACTTAGGTCGGGGGTTCAGCCCTCCCGGCTCAAATTTTTTCCGTGATCTGCTTCATTTCCTCCAACTGCATCCTCAAGACATTGGACCCAACTCCGTGTCTAATATTTGCAACTTTCAAGTATTCTGTGAAGCCTATCTTCAAGAAGAGCCCACGGTTGATCTGTTCAGGGAATTCTAGTATTTAAACCGCCAAACTGAATTTGTTGACGGGCCATGCCAAGAACTTGGTGGAGTCATTATTCAGAAGAGGAAATATGTCAGTTTTCCTCACGCCGAGCTGCATAGCCACCCCAAGGATTGGAACCAGACTTGGTTCTATGTTAAAGATACCTCTCCAACTGGTGAGAATCCTCTGTCGGGTTACCGCGAGCACCAGCTTAACAATAACCATCCGCTTCCCCAACGACTTGATTCAAAAGAACGGGCCCAATATGCACCTGCGTTTTCAAAACTCAGAGCCTTTATGGCCAACGGCTTAACTAGCGTCGATTTCTTCCGATGTTGGCTGACTTGGAGCATCTTGCCATTAAGCCGCCGCTCCGTCTTAATGTGCGAATATACTGGTGATGTTAAAGATCCTCAGCGCCATTGTGATATTCAGTTAACTGAAGCAGAAGTTACTGAAGCCACCAAAAAATTGTTGAATGAGCCTGTAAAAGAGTGCAGCAAAACTGGACTTAGTCCTTTCTGCACTGTCAACAAGCCACCAGCCGTAAGAATTGCTCAACTCCTACTTAATCCTCATTCTTAATATTCTCTTATGATCTTTCCAATCTTAATAGGCTGATGACCCATTTTCGAAGAGGAAACCGCAGGATATGCCGGCCAAAGCGCCTCATGTCAAAACCAAGGTCAACAAGAAACCTTGCAAAAAGAAAACCGCCGAGTCTGTCGAGTTGAATATTGATGATGACGATGATAACCATGAGCCAGAGGTATAACTTGGTTCACTTGGCTCTTTTTTCATACATCTCATTGACAATGATTGTTATCAGGATGACGCAGAGGCTAGTCGTGCAGGTGACGCAGAGGTAATTATTCTTTCCTCCGGCTCAGAACCTCTGCCAACACAGAAAACTCGTCAAGCAAGCCGGAAAGTAAGATTTTCTCACCCTCTAGCTTACTTCCAAACTTTCTTCTAAAGAAACAGCAACATGAAGCTTGCTGAACGACCCGGCATAGCGGCAACATGATCACTTCTTCCGGGTTACCGAACACTCCACTTCGCAAACGCCGTCCAGAGGTCTTACATATTTCTGACATACTTTATCCCAAGGCGGGTTATTTTCGACAACCTCTTAACCCGTCTGATTCAAATTATCAGGGGACTTCTCATTCCTCCTCTGAGGAGTCAACAGGAACACAAATTCCAGCTTTCAAGACTGTACCTGGGTAAAACTATTTTCAACTACTCCAATTGCTGCGCTTGATCATTACCTTGTCTTCTTTAATTTCTTGTTTTTCAGGGGCCAAGCTAAACCCAGTAAAAAGGCAAAACTGAACAAGCCGGTCAATGACCCCAACCTATCGGAGCCGGAAAAACAACAACCAGAGCTTTCTCAGCCAATTGCTGACAACATTGTTGACGATTTGCCACCACAAGATCATAAGGTTGATATTGACCCAATGAAGGATAACCCGTCTGATGCTAACCCGCCAAGTCCTATCAGGACAACCAGTCCTATTAAGCCGGCGGAGGACACAGATGATGATGTCACCATTACTGGCCATGGTTTCACAACTCCGGGTCGTCCTACTGCCTTATCAGGCACAACGCCAAAGAAGAACTTTCTGCTGAAGATAAGGGCAAGTGGAAAGTAGACCTGGAGAGCTACACTCATTTTAGTGCCCAAGACCTCCATTCTGGCTATTTAAATCGTCTGTATACCAGCCGTGACTTCGAAGCCGGCTTAGTGAACTTGATGAAGGAACGCTATGAGGTAAATATTGCAATCCCTTTCATATAAGTATATTTCCCTTAGCCGCCAAGTTTTACTGGACATGATAGAATAGAATGTGCAGTGAACTTCAATAGTTGCGTAGATAAAACTCAGTAGCCGGTCTTGTGATAATAGTACGTCAACTCTGCATCCATAGCCCCCAAGGGTCGGCTTAACAATTATGTTAAGCCGGGACTTTTTAATAGTAGAAAGAAACATTGTATCCGTAGCCCCCAAGGGTCGGCTTAACAATTATGTTAAGCTGAGACTTATCACTTGTTGAAAATTAACAACCCAATCTGTAGACTTTATAAGCCGACTGACATCATTTGTCCGGGTTATAAATATAAGTTGGAACAAAGCAATATGCATTAGCCCCCAAGTGCCAAGGATAATAGTTGTATTGTGCTTGGGACTTTCAAATTTTTGTTTTTTCAAAAGAGCAATATGCATTAGCCCCCAAGTGCCAAGAGTAATACTTGTATTGTGCTTGGGACTTCAAAGAGTAATCATGACTGTAACCTTGTCTATGTGTGCTGATGTCACTGGCTGAATTAGCTGAAAAAGACTCACAGTTTAATGACCTTAAGGCCAACATCAAAACTCAGCAGTCGGAAACATCCAAGGCCAAGTCAGAACTGAAATCTGCTTTGGAAACCATTGAGCAGTTAAAACAGAGCTTCAACTCTGAGAAAACTGGCTGGGAAACTGAAAAGGCAGCTCTATTGAAGAGAGCAGAAGAAGCTGAAACCGTGCTTAAACCGGTGACTGAAGAGTTATCCGGCTTAAAGCAGCAAATTAACATAATGTCATCAGCCATCTTTGGTAAGAACATGCCTCCCTTGCATCTTAACAATCATATGATAAACGGCTGCCGGCTTACCCATAATTTTACCGATACAGGCTCTCGGAGCGCTAGGCTAGGCTTGGATATGCACGTCCGGCTTAAAGCTGTCTCCACTCTTGTAGAGCAGTTATACACCGGTGCTCAACGAACCATCGTTGCTACAATGCATAAGAAAACTCCTTCCACACTTATTCAAGACACTTTGAAGCAATTATCAGTGCTGCCCAAAAGAATTGACGACTTAAAACGGGGAGCTGCCAGAGTTGGCGCTTTAACTGCTTTAAGCCGGGCCAAAGCATGGCAGGTCGATCTTGACCCGAAGGATTTGGCTAATGGCTGCCCCAGTGTGAAAGAAGATGGTTCGGACTTCAGCGCTGATGACTTCGCAGAAATAGCAAGAGCTATGCGTCCGTTAGCAAGCAAACTAGCCGACGAGACCAGCTTATCCACATACCAGGCGGCTTATGATGCTGACAACAAGAAGATTGGTGCGCCGGTTCATGAGCCAACAGATCTAATTCCTCCGATTCGTAAGCATACCTTTGCCCCTGACATTGATCCATCAAATCTTATTGACGATGAAGCTGTGTTTAGAGCGTTGACCGATATCAACGGGGCTACGCCTGACTTCCAGCTAATGGAAAAGCAAGGAGTTGAGGATGAAGAAGAGGTGCAAGAAGACCCCAAGGCTTCAACCCGCCAACAATCATAAGCCGGAGCTTGATAACTTTGACGAACTCTTAGTCTCGTTGGGCCATCAAATGCCTTTTAATATGCTAGCTTAAACTCTTGATCTGCTATGCCATCGCGCATATTTTGCTTTGCATGACACTATTGATCCGCCAATTTAGGATCAGCCACTTGTGCTTAGTATTTTAGCAATTTGAATATGTTCCTGCATCCAAACAGATTACAAGTATCCTGGCGGTTTACCGCAGGACAAATCATAATGCCCAATATAGAACCACTGGTAACTAAAACAGTTTATAACCAGGGCCAGTTTAATCATAACCACATGTAATCATAACAAAATATATCATACCGTTGACATTTGAGTACGCTGTCGGCTTATCATACCAATGCAGTAAGGGTGATGACCCAAAAATTTGAACACACAATGCTCTTTCTTAACTGCCCTATGTTGCTGGCTTATGATGTCATAAGCTGGAAGGGGTAATATCCCAAACCGGAGAGCACAATGCTTCCAAGTAATTCAATATCATTGTGTACTAGCGACTTATAGTCCAAAGCCAGGCCGGGTTTAATAAACACATGATATTTTTTATCATATACTGGCGACTTGTAGTCCAAAGCCAGGCCAGGTTGAATAAACACCGGATATTTGCAACCTTAGAAACATCATTGGTTTTAACATGTATAAAAGACAACCCTGAAAAAACTTTCCAATAAAAGACAAAAGATAACAAAGCGTTTCATAGGCTGCCAGGCCTTAAAATCAAGTGCTCTCAAGGGCCGCACAACCACTGAGTTAAACCTTCATATAAACCTTATAAGTCGGACCTCACATAACCAATTGTCGTTATCAGTTATGATACTGTGGGGAAAGCCAAAACGGAAAATCACCTTTTTAATGAATTGAACCGCCGTTGTCGCATCACATTTACTGACCGGCTCTGCTTCAACCCACTTTGTAAACTTGTCAACTGCCACTAGGAGGTGTGTTTTTTTTATCCTTGGACCTTTTGAAAGGTCCAACCATATCAAGCTCCCAGACTGCAAATGGCCAAGTAATTGTAATCATCCTCAATTCTTGAGCCGGAACATGGGCTCGTCGTGCAAATTTCTGATATCCATCACACTTACTAACCAGGTCTTCAGCATCAGCATGAGCCGTCAGCCAATAAAATCCATGACGAAACGCCTTAGCAACAAGAGATTTAGAGCCGGCATGATGACCACAATATCCTTCATGAATCTCTCGCAGAATTTCACGGCCTTCTTCGGGTGAAACACAACATTGAAACGCCCCTGTGACACTACAATGATGTAGCTCTCCATTGACAATGGTCATTGATTTGGACCGCCGAGTTATCTGCCTAGCCAAGGTTTCATCTTCAGGTAACTCGCCTCGGGTCATATATGCCAAACATGGAACTGTCCAATCAGGAATTATATGAAGAGCTGCTACCAACTGTGCTTCTGGGTCAGGAATAGCAAGATCTTCCTCTGTAGGCAACTTGACTGAGGGGATATACAAAATATCTAAGAAAGTATTAGGTGGCACCGGATTATGCTGAGAGCCTAGCCGGCTTAAAGCATCAGCTGCCTCGTTCTTCCTTCGATCAATATGCTCGACTTGATAACCCTTGAAGTGACCCGCAATAGCATCAACCTTGCGACGATAAGCCGCCATGAGTGGATCCTTAGAATTCCAAGTACCAGAAACTTGTTGAGCTACCAAGTCTGAGTCGCCAAAGCACCTCACCCGGCTTAAGTTCATCTCCTTAGCCATCCGAAGACCGTGGAGCAAGGCCTCATATTCAGCTGCATTGTTAGTGCAAGGGAACATCAATCAGAGCACATAGCAAAATTTATCACCTCGAGGGGAAGCTAGCACGACTCTAGCCCCCGAGCCCTCCAATTGCTTAGACCCGTCAAAGTGAATAGTCCAATACATGTTATCCGGCTTTTCTTCAGGCATCTGCAGCTCTGTCCAGTCATTGATGAAATCCACCATTGCTTGAGACTTGATGGTTGTGCGAGGCATATACTTCAGACCATGAGGTCCAAGCTCAATGGCCCACTTGGCTATCCGACCTGTGGCTTCTCTGTTTTGAATAATATCCCCTAAAGGAGCAGAACTTACCACGGTGATGGGATGACCCAAAAAATATTGCTTAAGCTTCCGGATGGCCATGAACACTCCATATACAAGCTTTTGCCAGTGCGGATACCTTTTCTTGGATTCAATAAGTACCTCACTGATGTAGTAAAACGGCCTTTGAACCGGATATTCTTTGCTTGCCTCCTTCCATTCCACCACAATAGCTACGCTGACAGCCCGGGCATTAGCAGCCACATACAACAACAATGGCTCCTTATCAATAGGAGCAGCAAGAATGGGCGGCTCAGCCAGCTGCTTCTTCAAGTCCGCAAATGCTGCATTAGCGGTGTCACTCCACACAAAATTATCTGTCTTTTTCATCATCTGATACATAGGGATAGCCTTCTCTCCCAACCGGCTTATGAACAGGCTTAGGGCCGCAATACGACCCGCCAGACGCTGAACATCATTGATACACGCCGGCTTAGCCAAAGAAGTAATGGCTTTGATCTTCCCCGGATTAGCTTCAATGCCCCTGTTAGACACCAGAAAACCCAAGAGCTTGCCTGCGGGCACACCAAAAACGCACTTGGCCGGGTTAAGCATTATCTTATAAACTCGGAGATTATCAAAGGTTTCCTTCAAATCGTCTATCAAGGTCTCTTTCTTTCTGGATTTCACTACAATATCGTCCACATAAGCATGAACGTTGCGCCCAATCTGATTATGAAGACAATTCTGCATCGCTGGTAAGTTGCCTGGGCACTCTTGAGCCCAAAAGGCATAGACACATAATAGAAGGCTCCAAAGGGAGTGATAAACACTGTCTTCTCCTGGTCCTTAACTGCCATCTTGATCTGATGATAACCAGAATAAGCATCCAAAAAACTCAAATGCTCACAACCCGCCGTAGCAAGAAATAATTTGGTCAATACGAGGGAGAGCAAAGGGATCAGCCGGACAAGCTTTGTTTAGATCTGTGTAATCCACACACATACACCAAGTACCATTCTTCTTAAGTACCAGCACCGGGTTAGCCAACCACTTAGGATGAAAAACTTCAACAATGAACCCGGCCGCCAGGAGCCGGGCCACTTCTTCACCAATGGCCTTTCGCCTCTCTTCATTAAAACGACGGAGAAACTGCTTCACCGGCTTAAACTTTGGATCAATATTAAGACTGTGCTCAGTGAGTTCCCTCGGTACACCTGGCATGTCAGAAGGCTTCCATGCAAAAATGTCCCAGTTCGATGAGCGCGCTTTCCTATTTTGGATCCAGATTAGCACTGATGTTGAACTGCTTAGACGACTCACCAGGAACGAAGTCAACTAGCTTGGTGTCATCTGCTAATTTAAACTTCAACGCCGGGTCATGCTCCGTAGTTGGATTTTTCAGAGACGTCATGTCAGTCGGGTCAACATTGTCCTTATAGAACAGCAATTCCTTTGTGGCACACACGGACTCAGCATAAGCCGCGTCCCCTTCTTCGCATTCCAGAGCTATCTTTCGGCTTCCATGCACTGTGATAGTACCTTTGTAACCTGGCATCTTGAGCTGCAGATAAACATAACAAGGCCGTGATACGTCCATTTTGCATCATGCTTTTATATCGATATTATTGCATTATGGGTTGTTATTACACGTTATGTCACAATACTTATGCCTATTCTCTCATATTTTACAAGGTTTACATGAAGAGGGAGAATGGCGGCAGCTAGAATTCTGGGCTGGAAAAGGAGCAAATATTAGAGACCAATTCTACGCAACTCCAAAAGTTATGAAACTTCACGGAAGTCATTTTTGGAATTAATAAAAAATACTAAGCGAAGAAACTACCAGAGGGGGGCCACACCCTGGCCACGAGGGTGGGAGGCGCGCCCTACCCCCCTGGGCGCGCCCCCTGCCGCGTGGGCCCCCTGGCAGGCCTCCGATGCCCATCTTCTGCTATATTAAGTCTTTCGTCTGAGAAAAAATCTTAAGCAAGCTTTCGGGAGGAAACTCCGCCGCCACGAGGCGGAACCTTGGCGGAACCAATCTAGGGCTCCGGCAGAGCTGTTCTGCCGGGGAAACTGCCCTCCTGGAGGGGGAAATCATCGCCATCGTCATCACCAATGATCCTCTCATCGGGAAGGGGTCAATCTCCATCAACATCTTCACCAGCACCATCTCCTCTCAAACCCTAGTTCATCTCTTGTATCCAATCTTTGTCCCAAAGCTTCAGATTGGTACCTGTGGGTTGCTAGTAGTGTTGATTACTCCTTGTAGTTGATGCTAGTTGGTTTATTTGGTGGAAGATCATATGTTTAGATCCATTATGCATATTAGTACCCCTCTGATTATGAACATGAATATGATTTGTGAGTAGTTACGTTTGTTCCTGAGGACATGGGAGAAGTCTTGCTATAAGTAGTCATGTGAATTTGGTATTCGTTCGATATTTTGATGAGATGTATGTTGTCTTTCCTCTAGTGGTGTCATGTGAATGTCGACTACATGACACTTCACCATTGTTTGCGCGTAGAGGAAGGCATTGGGAAGTAATAAGTAGATGATGGGTTGCTAGAGTGACAGAAGCTTAAACCCTAGTTTATGCGTTGCTTCGTAAGGGGCTGATTTGGATCCATATGTTTCATGCTATGGTTAGGTTTACCTTAATACTTCTTTTGTAGTTGCGGATGCTTGCAATAGGAGTTAATCATAAGTGTGATGCTTTTCCAAGTAAGGACAGCACCCAAGCACCGGTCCACCCACATATCAAATTATCAAAGTACCGAACGCGAATCATATGAGCGTGATGAAAACTAGCTTGACGATAATTCCCATGTGTCCTCGGGAGCGCTTTTCTCCATATAAGAGTTTGTCCAGGCTTGTCCTTTGCTACAAAAAGAATTGGGCCATCTTGCTGCACTTTATTTACACTTGTTACTTCTTACCCGTTACAAATTAGTTTATCACAAAACTATCTGTTGCCGATAATTTCAGTGCTTGCAGAGAATACCTTACTGAAAACCGCTTATCATTTCCTTCTGCTCCTCGTTGGGTTCGACACTCTTACTTATCGAAAGGACTACGATAGATACCCTGTACTTGTGGGTCATCAAGACTCTTTTCTGGTGCCGTTGCCGGGGAGTGAAGAGCCTTTGATATTATCGAGGTGTAATATGGTGGAGGGGGCACCGCACACGGCTAAAATATCGTATATCAATTGTGTGTCTAGAGGTGCCCCCCTGCCCCCGTATATAAAGGAGCAAGGGGGAGGCCGCCGGCCTAGGAGGTGTGGCGCGCCAGGAGGAGTCCTACTCCTACCGGGAGTAGGACTCCCCCCTTTCCTTGTTGGACTAGGACTGGAAGAGGGGAAGAGATGGAGGGGAGGAAGGAAGGGGGGCGCCGCCCCCCCTCTCCTTGTCCTATTCGGACCGGGGGGGAAGGGGGGCGCGGCCCTGCCCTAGCCTCCTCTCCTCTCTTCCACCTAGGCCCACTAAGGCCCATTAAGTTACCGGGGGTTCCGGTAACCTCCCGGTACTCCGGAAAAATCCCGATTTCACCCGGAACACTTCCGATGTCCAAACATAGGCTTCCAATATATCAATCTTTATGTCTCAACCATTTCGAGACTCCTCGTCATGTCCGTGATCACATCCGGGACTCCGAACAACCTTCGGTACATCAAAACATATAAACTCATAATATAACTGTCATCGTAACTTTAAGCGTGCGGACCCTACGGGTTCGAGAACTATGTAGACATGACCGAGACACCTCTCCGGTCAATAACCAATAGCGGAACCTGGATGCTCATATTGGTTCCCACATATTCTACGAAGATCTTTATTGGTCAGACCGCATAACAACATACGTTGTTCCCTTTGTCATCGGTATGTTACTTGCGCGAGATTCGATCGTCGGTATCTCGATACCTAGTTCAATCTCGTTACCGGCAAGTCTCTTTACTCGTTCCGTAATACATGATCCCGCAACTAACTCATTATTCATAATGCTTGCAAGGCTTATAGTGATGTGCATTACCGAGTGGGCCTAGAGATACCTCTCCGACAATCGGAGTGACAAATCCCAATCTCGAAATACGCCAACCCAACAAGTACCTTTGGAGACACCTGTAGAGCACCTTTATAATCACCCATTTACGTTATGACGTTTGGTAGCACACAAAGTGTTCCTCCGGTAAACGGGAGTTGCATAATCTCATAGTGATAGGAACATGTATAAGTCATGAAGAAAGCAATAGCAACATACTAAAAGATCGAGTGCTAAGCTAACGGAATGGGTCATGTCAATCACGTCATTCTCCTAATGAGGTGATCCCGTTAATCAAATACAACTCATGTCTATGGCTAGGAAACATAACCATCTTTGATTACCAGCTAGTCAAGTAGAGGCATACTAGTGACACTCTGTTTGTCTATGTATTCACACATGTATTATGTTTCCGGTTAATACAATTCTAGCATGAATAATAAACATCTATCATGGTATAAGGAAATAAATAATACTTTATTATTGCCTCTAGGGCATATTTCCTTCAGTCTCCCACTTGCACTAGAGTCAATAATCTAGATTACACAGTAATGATCCTTACACCCATGGAGTCTTGGTGCTGATCATGTTTTGCTCGTGGAAGAGGCTTAGTCAATGGGTCTGCAACATTCAGATCCGTATGTATCTTGCAAATTTCTATGTCTCCCACCTGGACTAAATCCCGGATGGAATTGAAGCGTCTTTTGATGTGCTTGGTTCTCTTGTGAAATCTGGATTCCTTTGCTAAGGCAATTGCACCAGTATTGTCACAAAAGATTTTCATTGGTCCCGATGCACTAGGTATGACACCTAGATCAGATATGAACTCCTTCATCCAGACTCCTTCATTTGCTGCTTCCGAAGCAGCTATGTACTCCGCTTCACACGTAGATCCCGCCACGACACTTTGCTTAGAACTGCACCAACTGACAGCTCCACCGTTCAATGTAAATACGTATCCGGTTTGCGATTTAGAATCGTCCGGATCAGTGTCAAAGCTTGCATCAACGTAACCATTTACGATGAGCTCTTTGTCACCTCCATAAATGAGAAACATATCCTTAGTCCTTTTCAGGTATTTCAGGATGTTCTTGACCGCTGTCCAGTGATCCACTCCTGGATTACTTTGGTACCTCCCTGCTATACTTATAGCAAGGCACACATCAGGTCTGGTACACAGCATTGCATACATGATAGAGCCTATGGCTGAAGCATAGGGAACATCTTTCATCTTCTCTCTATCTTCTGCAGTGGTCGGGCATTGAGTCTTACTCAATCTCACACCTTGTAGTACAGGCAAGAACCCTTTCTTTGCTTGATCCATTTTGAACTTCTTCAAAACTTTGTCAAGGTATGTGCTTTGTGAAAGTCCAATTAAGCGTCTTGATCTATCTCTATAGATCTTAATGCCCAATATATATGCAGCTTCACCGAGGTCTTTCATTGAAAAACTCTTATTCAAGTATCCCTTTATGCTATCCAGAAATTCTATATCATTTCCAATCAGCAATATGTCATCCACATATAATATCAGAAATGCTACTGAGCTCCCACTCACTTTCTTGTAAATACAGGCTTCTCCAAAAGTCTGTATAAAACCAAATGCTTTGATCACACTATCAAAGCGTTTATTCCAACTCCGAGAGGCTTGCACCAGTCCATAAATGGATCGCTGGAGCTTGCACACTTTGTTAGCTCCCTTTGGATCGACAAAACCTTCCGGTTGCATCATATACAACTCTTCTTCCAGAAATCCATTCAGGAATGCAGTTTTGACATCCATTTGCCAAATTTCATAATCATAAAATGCGGCAATTGCTAACATGATTCGGACAGACTTAAGCATCGCTACGGGTGAGAAGGTCTCATCGTAGTCAATCCCTTGAACTTGTCGAAAACCTTTCGCAACAAGTCGAGCTTTATAGACAGTAACATTACCATCAGCGTCAGTCTTCTTCTTGAAGATCCATTTATTCTCAATGGCTTGCCGATCATCGGGCAAGTCAACCAAAGTCCATACTTTGTTCTCATACATGGATCCCATCTCAGATTTCATGGCCTCAAGCCATTTTGCGGAATCTGGGCTCACCATCGCTTCTTCATAGTTCGTAGGTTCGTCATGGTCTAGTAACATAACCTCCAGAACAGGATTACCGTACCACTCTGGTGCGGATCTTAATCTGGTTGACCTACGAGGTTCAGTAATAACTTGATCTGAAGTTTCATGATCATTATCATTAACTTCCTCACTAATTGGTGTAGGTGTCGCAGAAACTGGTTTCTGTGATGATCTACTTTCCAATAAGGGAGCAGGTACAGTTACCTCATCAAGTTCTACTTTCCTCCCACTCACTTCTTTCGAGAGAAACTCCTTCTCTAGAAAGGATCCATTCTTAGCAACGAATGTCTTGCCTTCGGATCTGTGATAGAAGGTGTACCCAACAGTCTCCTTTGGGTATCCTATGAAGACACATTTCTCCGATTTAGGTTCGAGCTTATCAGGTTGAAGTTTTTCACATAAGCATCGCAACCCCAAACTTTAAGATACGACAACTTTGGTTTCTTGCCAAACCATAGTTCATAAGGTGTCGTCTCAACGGATTTTGATGGTGCCCTATTTAGAGTGAATGCAGCCGTCTCTAAAGCATAACCCCAAAACGATAGCGGTAAATCAGTAAGAGACATCATAGATCGCACCATATCTAGTAAAGTACGATTACGACGTTCGGACACACCATTACGCTGTGGTGTTCCGGGTGGCGTGAGTTGCGAAACTATTCCGCATTGTTTCAAATGAAGACCAAACTCATAACTCAAATATTCTCCTCCACGATCAGATCGTAGAAACTTTATTTTCTTGTTACGATGATTTTCAACTTCACTCTGAAATTCTTTGAACTTTTCAAATGTTTCAGACTTATGTTTCATTAAGTAGATATACCCATATCTGCTCAAATCATCTGTGAAGGTGAGAAAATAACGATATCCGCCACGAGCCTCAATATTCATCGGACCACATACATCTGTATGTATGATTTCCAACAAATTGTTGCTCTCTCCATAGTTCCGGAGAACGGTGTTTTAGTCATCTTGCCCATGAGGCACGGTTCGCAAGTACCAAGTGATTCATAATCAAGTGATTCCAAAAGTCCATCAGTATGGAGTTTCTTCATGCGCTTTACACCGATATGACCTAAACGGCAGTGCCACAAATAAGTTGCACTATCATTATCAACTCTGCATCTTTTGGCTTCAACATTATGAATATGTGTATCACTACTATCGAGATTCATAAAAATAGACCACTCTTCAAGGGTGCATGACCATAAAAGATATTATTCATATAAATAGAACAACCATTATTCTCTAATTTAAATGAATAACCGTCTCGCATCAAACAAGATCCAGATATAATGTTCATGCTCAACGCTGGCACCAAATAACAATTATTTCGGTCTGAAACTAATCCCGAAGGTAGATGTAGAGGTAGCGTGCCGACGGCGATCACATCGGCTTTGGAACCATTTCCCACGCGCATCGTCACCTCGTCCTTAGCCAATCTTCGCTTAATCCGTAGCCCCTGTTTCGAGTTGCAAATATTAGCAACAGAACCAGTATCAAATACCCAGGTGCTACTACGAGCATTAGTAAGGTACACATCAATAACATGTATATCACATATACCTTTGTTAACCTTGCCATCCTTCTTATCCGCCAAATACTTGGGGCAGTTCCGCTTCCAGTGACCAGTCTGCTTGCAGTAGAAGCACTCAGTTTCAGGCTTAGGTCTAGACTTGGGTTTCTTCTCTTGAACAGCAACTTGCTTGCTGTTCTTCTTGAAGTTCCCCTTCTTCTTCCCTTTGCCCTTTTTCTTGAAACTAGTGGTCTTATTGACCATCAACACTTGATGCTCCTTTTTGATTTCTACCTCCGCTGCCTTTAGCATTGCGAAGAGCTCGGGAATTGTCTTATTCATCCCTTGCATATTATAGTTCATCACGAAGCTCTTGTAGCTTGGTGGCAGTGATTGAAGAATTCTGTCAATGACACTATCATCCGGAATATTAACTCCCAGTTGAATCAAGTGATTATTATACCCAGACATTTTGAGTATATGCTCACTGACAGAACTATTCTCTTCCATCTTGCAGCTGTAGAACTTATTGGAGACTTCATATCTCTCAATCCGGGCATTTGCTTGAAATACTAACTTCAACTCCTGGAACATCTCATATGCTCCATGACGTTCAAAACGTCGTTGAAGACCCGGTTCTAAGCCGTAAAGCATGGCACACTGAACTATCGAGTAGTCATCAGCTTTGCTCTGCCAGACGTTCATAACTTCTGGTGTTGCTCTTGCAGGAGGCCTGGCACCTAGCGGTGCTTCCAGGACGTAATTCTTCTGTGCAGCAATGAGGATAATCCTCAAGTTACGGACCCAGTCCGTGTAATTGCTACCATCATCTTTCAACTTTGCTTTCTCAAGGAACACATTAAAATTCAACGGAACAACAGCACGGGCCATTTATCTACAATAAACATAGACAAGCAAGATACTATCAGGTACTAATTTCATGATAAATTCAAGTTCAATTAATCATATTACTTAAGAACTCCCACTTAGATAGACATCCCTCTAATCATCTAAGTGATTACGTGATCCAAGTCAACTAAACCATGTCCGATCATCACGTGAGATGGAGTAGTTTCAATGGTGAACATCACTATCTTGATCATATCTACTATATGATTCACGCTCGACCTTTCGATCTCCGTGTTCCGAGGCCATATCTGCATATGCTAGGCTCGTCAAGTTTAACCTGAGTATTCCGCGTCCGCAACTGTTTTGCACCCGTTGTATTTGAACGTAGAGCCTATCACACCCGATCATCACGTGGTGTCTCAGCACGAAGAACTTTCGCAACGGTGCATACTCAGGGAGAACACTTTTATCTTGAAATTTTAGTGAGAGATCATCTTATAATGCTACCATCAATCAAAGCAAGATAAGATGCATAAAAGATTAACATCACATGCAATCAATATAAGTGATATGATATGGCCATCATCATCTTGTGCTTGTGATCTCCATCTCCGAAGCACCGTCATGATCACCATCATCACCGGCGCGACACCTTGATCTCCATCGTAGTATCGTTGTCGACTCGCCAACTATTGCTTCTACGACTATCGCTACCGCTTAGTGATAAAGTAAAGCAATTACAGGGCGATTGCATTGCATACAATAAAGCGACAACCATATGGCTCCTGCCAGTTGCCGATAACTCGGTTACAAAACATGATCATCTCATACAATAAAATATAGCATCATGTCTTGACCATATCACATCACAACATGCCCTGCAAAAACAAGTTAGACGTCCTCTACTTTGTTGTTGCAAGTTTTACGTGGCTGCTACGGGCTTAGCAAGAACCGTTCTTACCTACGCATCAAAACCACAACGATAGTTTGTCAAGTTGGTGCTGTTTTAACCTTCGCAAGGACCGGGCGTAGCCACACTCGGTTCAACTAAAGTTGGAGAAACTGACACCCGCCAGCCACCTTGTGCAAAGCACGTCGGTAGAACCAGTCTCGCGTAAGCGTACGCGTAATGTCGGTCCGGGCCGCTTCATCCAACAATACCGCCGAACCAAAGTATGACATGCTGGTAAGCAGTATGACTTATATCGCCCAGAACTCACTTGTGTTCTAGTCGTGCAAAGAATCAACGCATAAAACCAGGCTCGGATGCCACTGTTGTGGAACGTAGTAATTTCAAAAAAATTCCTACGCACACGCAAGATCATGGTGATGCATAGCAACGAGAGGGGAGAGTGTTGTCCATGTACCCTCGTAGACCGAAAGCGGAAGCGTTAACACAACGCGGTTGATGTAGTCGTACGTCTTCACGATCCGACCGATCAAGTACCGAACGCACGGCACCTCCGAGTTCAGCACACGTTCAGCTCGATGACGTCCCTCGAACTCCGATCCAACCGAGTGTTGAGGGAGAGTTTCGTCAGCACGACAGCGTGGTGACGATGTTGATGTTCTACCGACGCAGGCTTCGCCTAACCTCCGCTGCGATATTATCGAGGTGTAATATGGTGGAGGGGGGCACCGCACACGGCTAAAATATCGTATATCAATTGTGTGTCTAGAGGTGCCCCCTGCCCCCGTATATAAAGGAGCAAGGGGGAGGCCGCCGGCCTAGGAGGTGTGGCGCGCCAGGAGGAGTCCTACTCCTACCGGGAGTAGGACTCCCCCCTTTCCTTGTTGGACTAGGAGTGGAAGAGGGGAAGAGGTGGAGGGGAGGAAGGAAGGGGGGCGCCCCCCTCTCCTTCTCCTATTCGGACTGGGGGGGAAGGGGGGTGCGGCCCTGCCCTAGCCTCCTCTCCTCTCTTCCCCCTAGGCCCACTAAGGCCCATTAAGTTACCGGGGGGTTCCGGTAACCTCCCGGTACTCCGGAAAAATCCCGATTTCACCCGGAACACTTCCGATGTCCAAACATAGGCTTCCAATATATCAATCTTTATGTCTCGACCATTTCGAGACTCCTCGTCATGTCCGTGATCACATCCGGGACTCCAAACAACCTTCGGTACATCAAAACATCTAAACTCATAATATAACTGTCATCGTAACTTTAAGCGTGCGGACCCTACGGGTTCGAGAACTATGTAGACATGACCGAGACATCTCTCCGGTCAATAACCAATCGCGAAACCTGGATGCTCATATTGGTTCCCACATATTCTAGTAAGATCTTTATCGGTCAGACCGCATAACAACATACGTTGTTCCCTTTGTCATCGGTATGTTACTTGCCCGAGATTCGATCGTCGGTATCTCGATACCTAGTTCAATCTCGTTACCGGCAAGTCTCTTTACTCGTTCCATAATACATCATCCCGCAACTAACTCATTAGTCACAATGCTTGCAAGGCTTATAGTGATGTGCATTATCGAGTGGGCCCAGAGATACCTCTCCGACAATCGGAGTGACAAATCCCAATCTCGAAATACGCCAACCCAACAAGTACCTTTGGAGACACCTGTAGAGCACCTTTATAATCACCCAAGTTACGCTGTGACGTTTGGTAGCACACAAAGTGTTCCTCCGGCAAACGGGAGTTGCATAATCTCATAGTCATAGGAACATGTATAAGTCATGAAGAAAGCAATAGCAACATACTAAACGATCGAGTGCTAAGCTAACGGAATGGGTCAAGTCAATCACGTCATTCTCCTAATGAGGTGATCCCGTTAATCAAATGACAACTCATGTCTATGGCTAGGAAACATAACCATTTTAGATTAACGAGCTAGTCAAGTAGAGGCATACTAGTGACACTCTGTTTGTCTATGTATTCACACATGTATTATGTTTCCGGTTAATACAATTCTAGCATGAATAATAAACATTTATCATGATATAAGGAAATAAATAATACTTTATTATTGCATCTAGGGCATATTTCCTTCAATAGGCTATGTGATGATATGGGATCATGGAACTACAAATGATTGAAATTGGAATTTCATCAGAAGTTTTATCCTATGCATCTAGTTCATCGTGATCATAATTATATATATAATTTTTTGCCTCGTGAAGGAGAAAGCATCGCTCAAGCTTGGGGGAGGCTTAAGTCAATGTTATATTCAAGCCCCAATCATGAGCTCTCAAGATAAATGATTATTCAAAAAATTTATGCACGACTTTCTCTCAATAATCGCTCCATGCTCGATACTTCTTGTACTGGCTCTTTTATGATGAAGACTATTGAATTCAAATGGGATTTATTGGAAAGAATTAAACGCAACTCCGAAGATTGGGACCTCGATGAAGGTAAAGAGTCAAGTATAACACCTAAGATTGATTGTGTTAGATCTTTTATGGATACCGATGCTTTCCGTGAATTTAGCACTAAATATGGACTTGACTCTGAGATAGTAGCTTCTTTCTGTGAACCCTTTGCTATCATGTTGATCTCCCTAAGGAAGAAGTGGTTTTAAATATATTCCTCCCATTGAAGTAAGTAGTTGCACCTATAATGTGAAAGAAAAGACTAATCACTTATAATGACCCTATTCGTCCTACTGCTATGTTAGAAACCACCTTTCCCTGTTTAGAATAAAGGATCATGCTAAGCTTCAACCTATAGTCAAACAAAAGTAATATTCAGGACACACAAACCCCCTGAGAAGTTAAGGTTGAACCTAACATTGCTATGGTTAAAGATCTCTTGGCTGATAATATTGATGGGCATGTTATTTATTTCTGTGAGGAAACTGCTAGAATTGCTAAACCTGGTGCTAAAGACAAACATAGACCTATTGTAGGCATGCCTGTTATTTCTGTTAAAATAGGAGATCATTGTTATCATGGCTTATGTGATATGGGTGCTACTGCTAGTGCAATACATCATTCTTTATACGAAGAAATTATGCATGATATTGCACCTGCTGAGATAGAAGATATCGATGTTACCATTAAGCTTGCCAATAGAGATACTATTTCACCGATTGGGATTGTCAAAGATGTTGAAGTCTTGTGTGGGAAGGTTAAATACCCTGTTGATTTTCTTGTTCTTGGTTCCCCACAAGACAACTTTTGTCCCATTATATTTGGTAGACCCTTCTTGAACACGGTTAATGCTAGGATAGACTGCGAAAAGGATGTTGTTACTATTAGTTTGGGTGATATGTCCCATGAGTTTAATTTTGCGAAATTTCGTAGACAACCCCGTGATGAGGAATTGCCTAGTAAAGATGAAATTATTGGTCTTGCTTCTATTGCCGTACCTCCTAGTGATCCTTTAGAACAATATTTGCTAGACCATGAAAATGATATGTTTATGAATGAAAGAAGGGAAATAGATGAATTATTCTTTAAACAGGGACCTATTCTGAAACACAACTTGCCTGTTGAAATCCTAGGGGATCCTCCTCCACCTAAGGGTGATCCCGTGTTTGAGCTTAAACCGTTACCTGATACTCTTAAATATGCTTATCTTGATGAAAAGAAGATATATCCTGTTATTATTAGTGCTAACCTTTCAGAGCATGAAGAAGAAAAATTATTGAAAACTCTGAAGAAGCACCGTGCTGCTATTGGATATACTCTTGATGATCTTAAGGGCATTAGTCCCACTCTATGTCAACACAAAATAAATTTGGAGAAAGACACCAAACCAGTTATGATCACCAACGACAGCTAAATCCTAAGATGAAAGAAGTGGTAAGAAAGGAAATATTAAAGCTCCTTGAAGCAGGTATAATTTATCCCGTTGCTGATAGTAAGTGGGTAAGTCCTCTCCATTGTGTCCCTAAGAAGGGAGGTATTACTATCGTTCCTAATGATAAAGATGAATTGATTCCTCAAAGAATTATTACAGGTTATAGGATGGTAATTGATTTCCGCAAATTAAATAAAGCTACTAAAAAAGATCATTACCCTTTGCCTTTCATTGATCAAATGCTAGAAAGATTATCCAAACATACACATTTTTGCTTTCTAGATGGTTACTCTGGTTTCTCTCAAATACCTGTGTCAGCTGATGATCAAGAAAAGACCACTTTTCACTACAAAAAAAATACACTTCCGTGATGATACGTGTTTGTCACAGTAGGTCGCGTTTTTTTTCATGCATGTACATCCATGACAAATTTATGACAGAATCAAGATAGTCATACCTGTGCTGTCGTAGAAGTGTTCCATGACATTACCAAAATTATCATCATGGAAGTGTCCACTTCCATGACGATAAATCGTGCGTCACAAAAGTGCTTTCGTCAAGGGTGACCGACACGTGGCATCCACCGTAACGGAACGCCGTTAAGCTATCGGGTCGGGTTTTGGATCCGATAACCCATTAACAGCCCTGACCAATGGGGATTTTCCATGTGTAAAATCATCATTGGCTGGAGGAAACACGTGTCGGCTCACCGTTGGGACAGATGTCATCCGCTCATTGGACCGAAGGCGCCTATGATACGGCGACACGTGGCACGGCCCAACAGAGGCCCATTCCTGTGAAAAGGCCGGCCCGTTTGACTTGGTCAAAAGGTGGCGGGCCGGCCCACGGAAAGCCTGTTAACGGCATGTTCGTATATAGCCCATTTACAGCCCGCTAACCCAGGGCCCGTTACGCCCTATCCGAATTAGGCCCAAGTAGCGTCATCTGGGCCGTCCAATATGATTCAGCCCGTTTTAACTTCTGACCCATCTGTGGCCCATGACTTCTTTCGGCCCATATGAGGCCTTTGTAACTCTTGGCCCATTATGGGCCCGTGGTGAAACTGGCCCGTAATGAACAATGTATCACTTTATACCCATTAACGGCCCGTTATTCCATTGGGCCGTTTCCAGCCCAAGTTATCTTTCGGCCTTCTCAGGGCCCATTGATTCTTGGGCTCATTTGCAGCATTCGGTTACATACGGCCCATTACTGTCATTTTCTGCTTGTGGGCCAAATTCAGCCCGTCGTTACAGTCGGCCCGTTTGCGGACCGTTAATACGTTGGGCCGTTTTCATGTCAAAAAAAACCCGTTGGGCTGTTTTCATAGAGTTATCAAATACGGCCTATTAACGGCCCGTTATGGTCCACGAATAGGACGGCCCATGATTGGCGAAATGATGATACGCCCCGTAGAAGGCCCATGGATCCTACGGCCCGTATGAGGCCCATGGATAGTACGGCCCGTAGAAGGCCCATGGACCCTAAGGCCCGTATAGAAGGCCGATGGATCCTACGGCCGGACGAAGGCCCATGGATCATACGGCCTGCAGGAGGCCCATGGTTACAACAGTCCGTGTGTTGCCACGATTATTTTGGCCTAGTTACCAAAAATAGGCTATTGTGGCCACTAGAAAAAAACAGAAAAAGAACTGCAGTGACTACAAGCAAACAACTAAACAAGACAATAAGGAAATAAATAAGCAAGCAATTAACGCTAGCCTATTACCGCTATTACACATATTACATCCACTGGGCATCAAAGTTCGCCACCAGTGCAAATATAGGGAACAAAGCAGCACATTACATACACTGGCCGTCAAAATTGGCCATCAGTGCAAATAAACGCGGCAGCAAAACAAGAGCATAACTGAAACAACTTCAGAAGAGCTCAAGAAACGTTATCCTGGGTATCCACCATGCTGGCAATAAGCTTAGCAAGCTGATTAGCTTTGTCCTGTTTGGCGCTAAAATCCTCCAACGCTTGCTGTTGCACCAGAAAGTATGCATCTGAATGCTCCAGGGACTTCCGCAGTCCTTCCGCTTCTTGTCGCAGCACAGCTGATCGATGTCTTTCAGCTTGTAGTTGAGACTCAAGAAACCGAACTGATTCAGACAGTGAGTTTGAATAGCTTGTGCAAGCGGTAGTGGCCAGTAACTCGAACACTAAACCAAGACAGGACTTTGGGGTTGTCTCGCTGTCTTCAAGATAGTCTTCCTTAGCTGTTTTATCAGCTTTGTTGGAGACCAACAAGGATGTGTCACTATCCTGAACCTTATCTGCATTACTTCCTTTACCATTGCTTAATAAGGCACTCTTCCCCAATATTCTGTCAGCATTCTAAAAGAAGAAACAAGCAGACACATAACAAGTTTAGCATGTACTAGTATATGAAACTCATTTCGGTGAACCAGTTCATTAGTAAGGTGGACAGGATTAAACTACCAAGTCTTCTATTGCCAAGTACTAGTACATAATAAAAGCATCAAACAAACATATATCTATGTCCTATGGTCACTGCATTGTCTTGCCAAATCAAAATAGAGACACGGTTCAAATCATATCAGTTCAAGACAAAGCAGCAGTGAAAGAATACAAAGCGTGGGAAACTACACGGCACAACAAGATTTCAGATGGGTACCACGGGTCTACATGTACAACAACACTATTGGCTCTGTTGTGATGCTAGTAATGTGCATGATATGAAAGTCAACTGTATACACAATTGAAATTGAAATCAACAGAGCTATTGATAAGAGCAAACCTGTTAAAGAAACATGCGTGAACATACCTGCTGTGCCATTGGAGTTTCGATTGGATCCTTCAATTTAAAAATAAGTTTGTATGAGTAAATACAGTGATACAAGAGCAAAGCAATCATAGTTAAAAAAGGCGCGCCTAAGCGAGCGCTTAAGCGCGCCTAGGCTCTAGGCGTTGGCAAACTACATTGCGCATAACTGCGCATAAGCATGCACTTTGGTCAGTAAAGCGCAAGGCGGTGGCAAAACGCACAATTAACGCCTAGCGCTTTTTTGAACTATGATAGCAATGGAATCTTAAATTAGAACAGTTGTTCTTCAGGTTTAGGCACTTGTTCTACATGAACAGAGTACAGTAAGACGCAAGAATATAATACTAAAAATAGAAAATGAGCTCATAGACCTTACCACATTCTTGGTTCGGGACCAGTACAGAACAAGGCGTTCCCAGTCATCGTCCAGTAAATGTGTCTCAGGAGAACGTAAGGGAATTTGATGAGTTTCTTTGCCGGTGAAGTACGTTTTCTTCAGGTAATTCCGATACTGCCACCAAGCATTCTTGAAGATAGCAGAGGTATTAGCACAGGTTACCTCATCCTGAGTTTCCAAATCGGTCCTTCTCTATAGAGAAAAATGGGAAAATTTGCTGTATTATAACCATCATGGAGGTAGGATGTATGGGACGAAGCAAAGTAATTGCCATGAATAACATTACTTACACATAACTCCTGGACAAACACCTGCAACTGGCATTTTCCTTCATCTTCAGTATAATATTTCCAAGATGGGAAGATACGCACATACGATTTAACAACATCAAATGCGATAGATGCTAAACTACGACTAGCTGGTTGTGCTTCCTCCACAGGAATAGGCGTACTAACTGGTGGAGTTGGGGTTCGCCGTGATAGTACTGGCCCTTTGGGCACTGGAGCTGCCTTACTAACTGCTCTTGTTTGGGAGCTCTGTGGTGGAGATGGTGCTGTGTCAACAGGAACTGGGTTACTATCGGCTGGGGTTGGGGTTAGATTGGGTGAAGCTGGTTCTCTGTCCATCGCAGTAGGGGTACAATCTGCGAGAGTTTGGGTTATGTGTGGTAGGGCTGGTTCTTGTGCATGTACAACCGGGGTGCTATCTCCACCAAGAGGTAGCACTGTTTTATTTGAAGACCGTGTTTTTAGTCCGCTAGATACTGGCATCACCCGCTCCAATTCAAATGGCTGATAAACAGGAAACATAGTTGAATGTACAGACATTGTATGAGAGACAGATGCAATAGATAGTGTGGAAAAAAGAGGGCATGAAATAGTTGACATGTATATTGTTTAACTAAAACGGATAGCATGACATAATTTCACATATATGATGTCTATCTAAACTGGATAGCATAGCATAACATAATTCAAAGATATGATGAATAACTAAACAGGATCGCATGACATAATTCACCTACATGTTATCTAAGTAATCAGGATCGCATCATTTAATTCACATATGTGATTTATATGCTAAACAGAGGGCATTCGATATGATGTCTGAACTAAGAACATGGTGTTGAATATTGTGTATATGATGTCTAAACTATGCAATGCAAGACACCGTATGCATGATATGAGCAGTATAACCGTGCCAAGTTAGAGCATACACCTCAGTGGGGGAATAGGACTGGTCATCTGTCTCTGAATCCATCTCTGAGGAGCTATCGGGACCCAACAAGAGATCTGCTTCGACAGGTAGCACTGTCTGCTCTGAAGGCCTTGTTTTCACTCCAGATTTTTCCATCTCCCACCCAAATGGCTGATTCACAGGAAGAGTAGTTTAATGTACAAACATTGTCGACAAATGGAAATGTAATGAAGAAAAGGATGGGCAAGATATCATTCAAATATATGATGCCTGGTTAAACAGGATGGCATTGCACATTTCACATATATTATGGCTGGCTAAAAGACATGAGACTGCATAATTCCCATATATGATATAGAAACTAAACAGGTGGCATTACAGAACATGTCTAAACTAAGCAGATGACATATATGATGTCAAAAGTAGGCACTGCAAGGCAACATATGCATGATATGACTAACATCATCATGCCAAGGTAGAGCAAACACCTTGGGGGGTAAATAGGAGTGGTCAGCGGCGTCTGAATCCGCCTCAGAACAGATATCTTCCTCTGGATTACAATCTGGAGAGGGGTGGGGAGGGTTTGCCATTGAACCCACCATGGAGCGATGTCTGCATGACATTGTATTGCCGCGCAAAACTCTTCTCTTTTTCTCTACATGTTCAGCATGACTGTGTACAATATCTGACATGCATACGAAAAAAATATGGTGAGATTATGTAAGGAGAGCATGCAGAAATTTAGAGTGATGGTAACAACCAGTGGATCGACGTTTTTCCGTTGAACCAAAATAGCCCTAATGGATCGACGTGAATGTATAGTAATAAGTGATGCAACAAGTGTACAACCTCTTTGCCGTAGCCGTGTCGACCTCAGCATCATTGGGTTGGTCGCTGAAGCAGTTGAGGCAGAGGTGGCTGTCGGAGGTGTGGAGGAGATCTGAGGAATCTGTAGACGGCGTCCAGGGCACTGCTCTGTTGTGATGGATCGTTCTGTCGTTGGAGCAGCTCCGGTGAGCCGTAAGACGTCAAGGCTGAAGCAGCACAAGACAGACATCGTCAATCTCAAGTGGGATTCTAATAGCATCTCCAATAGATGATGTAAAATGGATGTAAAATTAACATCACCAAAAACCACCTGACTACAACAGATGAGGTAAAAACTGTTGACTCTGAACTTAACTGTCGAAACTGAAATTTACTGTGGAATCTGAATGCTACTGTCGAAACTGAACACAATGGTAGCAGAGAGGCACTTGACATGTAGTTTAGGGAGGGCCTGTAGTTCATCTTCAACCTGCACCCCCTGAGCCGCCAGCCACCACCGGCCGAACCGCCGGCCCCAGCGCCGCCTCGCCGCCCCGAAACAACTCGCCACCGCCGCCCCGGCCAGCCCTCTAGGCCCCCCGCCCCCACCCTGAACCCTAAGATAGATAGTGGGGTACCTCTCCGGCGAGCCCCCGTCCCCGCTGCGGGTGGTTCTTCCTTAACTCCGGCGAGCCCCCAACCCCTGAAATTCGACTGACCCAAAAGTCGATTCAGTCGACTGAAGTGTGGCTTAATCGGAGCAGAGCAGCAGCACGAGCGAGGGGGAGAGCAGCAGCAGCAGCTGGGCGAGCGAGCGATCGAGCGAGAGCCGGAGCAGCAGCAGCAGCGCGAGCGAGCGAGCGAGAGCCGGAGCAGCAGCAGCAGATCCGGCTGGTATGGCCGCCGCCGCCGAAGGGGCCTCGCACTGGGGGAGAGCCGCCGTGGAGATGTCGCCCGCGGCGCCGGCTTCAAGGTAGCCGCTCCATGGGGGTGCGGGATGGAGCACCGTCGGCGCCGGGAGGTCGAGTTAAGGAGAAGGTGCGATGCGATGAGTGTACAACCTCTTTGGTGGCGCCGAGTAGGCCTCGGTTTCGTCCGAGGAGTCGGTGAGGATGCTGCGGTTCCGGTGGAGCAGGTTAAGGCGGCGCTGTGGGGATGGAGCAGCCGCGATAGACGAGGCGATCGTCGGAGCAGCTCCTTGGAGGTGGAGGACGGGGCGGATGAACCGGCGGGACGGCGAGATGGACGACGGATCCTCATCCGGGGAGGTGGACGAGGGACGTCGAGCTGTTGCGGTGGACGACGTCGTCGGGGAAGAGGCTCCGGCTGGGCAATGGTGACGTGGCGGACGGAGGAGGGTGGGGTTTCGCGGCTGGAGCGGAGAGGTTATGGCGGCCTGGGATTTCGAATGGCGAAAAGGGGGCGATGGGAGGGGGTGAAGCATGACTTAGGGACGCGCTTGTCCAAAATGTAGGGTGTGTTACAAAAGTACCCCCCACCGATTTGAACTAGCGGCCCTTTCGGCTCAGGGTTAGAAGGGGGATTTCGCGTGTCGGGATTTGGCAGCTGGAGGGAGTTTTCGCGCGCGTTGTAATTTCGGGATAGCAAGGCGCGGGTTGTGAAGGCGCCAGTTTTGGGAGCACGATATCTGAATTTTCGGGATATAACAAGACGCGGGTTGAATTTTAGGGACAAGCCTAACGTGTAGTAATATTGTACTTGTACGTACCAAATCAATTCGCACTTCCCTCAACCAAAAAGAAAACAAAAAAAATAAAACTATTCACACCACACAAAGAGAGAGTCTTGCCCCGTTTTACTATACAAATGCTATTCAAAGCTACTCCCTCCTTCCATCTATATAGGGCCTAATGCGTTTTTCGATGCTAACTTTGACCAAATATTAGAGCAATGATATATGACATGCAACTTACACAAAGCACACCGTTAAATTCGTCTGTGAAAGGTTCTTTCAATGATATAATTTTCACATTGTGCATGTCATGTACTATTAATCTTGTCAATAGTCAAAGGCGGTCTTAAAAATCTCATTACGCCCTATATAGATGGAAGGAGGGAGTATGAATCCATGTTATGTCCGATTAAATTTTTTCGCTTGCTGTATAATGCATGTAACCTACTCATACCAACATTTTAGTGCATTCCAAATGTCTATACTACCGCTGCAATTCGAACTAAATTTGAATTCGTTTCTCTATTTCAATAAGAATCTACAATCATGATTGTTGCCAACTTCAACCATCATAGTTTCCTTGCTATCCGCCAGATATAAATCGGACGGCCTATAATGCAGGATGGCAGGCACACCATCATCAACAACTCCGTTTTTTATAAGAGTAGAGATAAAATATATTAAATGTAGTATAACATGTTCATAACCACACCATGTGTATCACCGTTATATATATTCACACATGCGTCGGTTTGAAACACTATGATAAATTCTTCAAATATCCGAATTCGCTTTTTATAATGAAGTATATATGATCTCTATTCGTCTTTTACACCCACACAACCCTCTTATCTTTGTAGCTAGCGCTAACTTTCTCTTGTGCATGCACACGCCCGCATCCCTCTCACCCTCCCTCAGCATTCTCTAGCTCCATCGCGCAAATTCGTCTTTTCACTTTAGGTCGTTCACCCACGGTGTGTGTAGGCCCCCAGCTCCTTCTTTACGGCACACATCGATCGATATGCCTCTCTAGCCAGGTGTGCCTAGCACAAACACAAGCTTCCCCTCTTCTCTTGTCACCGTCCATGCCTCACTCCCACCACTCTTTTCATCGTTCTCGTACTCGCACACTCCTCCCCCCTCGATATAGTATGCCTCTCGTACCACCTCCTACATGCATCCCTCTCTCTCTATCCTTCTCCTCGTGCCTCATTTGCTTCTAACACACACATGCATGTATACCGATCGATCTCCCAACATATACCTAGATCGACTTTAACTACCCCCCCCATCGATCGATGTACCTCACAAGTTATGTCTCTCCTTTCTCTAACAAAGGGCGATTGATCTTCCTATGTAGTTACGTCTGCTTACCACAGCCACATCGTCCCCCCTCATCATTCGTGCATGCCTCCTGACCCGTCTCTCACACGCACGTGCACAGACAACAAGCAGCCATCTCCTCTCTTATTGATATTGCGGGCGTGCCCTCCGTTTGTCTAGCAAGCCTATCCCACCATTTGTTAGAAGCAACTCCACTACCACCCCCCTCCAACACTCTAGCTCTGTCTCTCTCCCAACCTTATTCCTCTCCTGCACATATGCATGGATGCCGATCGATCTCCCTTAATACATGAGGCAGATCGATCTCCTTAATACATGAGGTAGGCCTCTCTCCTCCTCCACACATATACCAGCAATTGTACCTCTATAGTTAATTGGGCCTCCCTCTTCCCCCACCACACACCGATAGTCGAGCGCTGCAGGTAGGTATCCATGCCACAGAGACAAACTGCACATGTCCCATCTCACGTTCCAGTAGGCCAGCCACTCTATATCTTTGACGTGGGCACACACAAACTCGATGCCACTCTTTATCGATCGCGCGCGCGCACACACACACACATCATCCCTCTCTTTGATTCTATGGACACCTCAAGCCGATGATACCTCCAGTCTCTTCTCGTGGATCGCCCCCTCTATATATATGTTATATCCAGGACTCTATTTCACACACATTGCATATGTTACATTTTTTGATTGACCCCCCCCCCAAAAAACTCTCAAGAACCCACACACTATATCTCTCTAGGTTTGTATCTCTCTCACACAACCCCACGTAGGTGGTGTATGTATACAAGAAGAGAATAGGTGCACCGTGCACGTACTCACGCTTCGTGCTCAGCCACACCCGCGCGGGTACACGGTGGAGCTCATTTCTTTACAAAATGGAGCCCACGTGCTAATTTGAACGCCTGTAGCGGTGGTTTACCTAGGGAGGTCGTGTACCACGCGTGCACGAAACAAAGTTCGACTTGACGCGTTGCCGCGTTATTTTTAAATAAAGTTATAGCGCTCAATGGCACGTACACAGAATATAAAATGATTTTTATGGAGAAAAAGGTAGTCTGCTCACTATATACAATGGAGCCTGCCTGCCTGGTTTGTCGCTCTTCAGAGTATCTCACACAAGGCTGCGGTGGCCTCTCTCTCTCTCACTATTGGTCACTGATCCGGCCGCATCCCGTTCGCCGGGGGAAAGGGAGTGCGGTGGCCTCTCTCTCACCGTTGGTCACTAATCCGGCCGCATCCCGTCCGCCGGGGGAAAGGGAGTGTGATGGCCTCTCTCTCTCTCACCGTTGGTCACTGATCCGGTCGCATCCCGTCCTCCGGGGGAAAGGGAGGAAGTGCATCGTTTCTCCGTTTGACGGCGCCGAGGCAGCACGTCCCGATCTGCGGTACATGCCGTTTTCTCTGACCAAGCTCCGGCGCGGCAGGGCCTACGCCACCTGCTCGCAGATTTCGCCCGCCGCCGCTAACCTAGTTACATCCCGACGACCTCCAGGTATCCCCTCCGGCCTTGCTCCACTGCCCATCTTCCCACGTCGCTGCATGTGGATCTTCCATAGTTCTTTGCCCAAAACGTAGCTCATCCGGCGTACTTTCCATATTGCATTCTCGTCCTCACACCGTTTTAGACAAACACAACCGTGTTGTTATCTT
The DNA here is from genome assembly GCF_018294505.1 of Triticum aestivum. NCBI lineage: Eukaryota > Viridiplantae > Streptophyta > Magnoliopsida > Poales > Poaceae > Triticum > Triticum aestivum. Next base: position 437,069,707 of record NC_057799.1, read on the forward strand.
CCCTGAGGACAAGGAATATGCTTCTTTTTTGTCGTCGCATGTGTCACCAACTGTTATTGGCCAGTAATTGTTTCCTTTCTACTCGTTGCTATTGCGACCTATTGGTGAACTGCACAAATCACTTTTTTCTTAAGAGTGTTTTGTGCAGTTGTACTAAAATGTCACACGGGCAACGTCTCTACATTTCAGTGCGACTGCACAAAGGGAGATTGGTTTTGCTCTATCCTCCTCATCCAACTCCGAGCCTAATCTTCTCCAACTAGTTAGTCTTAAGAGAGACTGCAAAGGTGACCGGCTTCTATTTGTGTGTTTATTGTTTCATCAGCAGTCCTCTATTATCGTAATCACACTTAATATCTTTGGAACAGGGACGCTCAGCTCTATTTTAGTGGAACTGCACAAAATGATCGGAATGTTGCATGCTCCAGACAGCTACTTTTTTCCCAACATGCCTTGTTGATTTAGACAGAGCTGGGGGGACGTTGCTGCCAATGAAAGCATGGATCAATTTTAATTTAACACCTTCTCACAACTCTGTCTTCAGTTGTGATGTAATTATTAGCTCTGATATGCTAATAATTGACATGCATTAGCAAGGAAGTTAGTTTTTTATTGTTTCCGAAAGAGCATCGATGGCAAGACACGCGAAACAAAAGCTGAAAGCTCACACCATTGTACAATTTCATGTCGCTGGAAAATTATTTGTATAGTACGTCAATTATGTAAACAAATGATGGAAGCTTGATAGCATTGCCAGAAGCCTCTTCATCATCCGGGTCCATGTGCCATGCACAAAATTATACTCCTTCGTTCCTAAATATTTGTCTTTTTACAAATTTCAAACGGGCATATTTTAGAGTGTAGATTCACTCATTTTGCTTCGTATGTGTACTCCCTCCGTTCCTAAATATTCTATTCGTCTTTCTAGAGATTTCAACAAGTGACTACATACGGAGCAAAATGAGTGAATCTACACTCTAAAATATGTCTATATACATCCGTATGTGCCAGTCCATTTGAAATCTCTAAAAAGACAAATATTTGAGTAGTCACTCGTTGAAATCTCTAGAAAGACAAATACTCCGGAGTATATTTAAGAACCGAGGGGTAGTGCACAACCGCATGGGAGACTCAGCCCGGTCGTTGCGCCGCATTAATAGTGAGTAATGAGCAGTCAAATCATAAGCCCCACCTTTCCCACTGTAAGTTGCTCTGAAGAAGCAACCATCAATACGCTCTTCTTTGAATCCGCTCATACTACTCCATCCGTCACTGTTTATACAGCGCGCTTCAGAAAAAAGAAAAAAAATCTGTGGGACCAAGGCGACTAGCGATCGGCCTGAAAAATAGCATTGGTAGTTATAGCACGGCGTCTATTACTAGAGGGAATAATGCGTACACACATGCATGCAGTGCTTCCACCCCGGGTACACACATGCATGCACTTACTCCACTCCGTAGTAGTACAGTACATGGAGAGAAAATTGTGGACTTGATTGCGGTTACCACGCCCTAATTAATTGAGCATTAAACCAAACGCGTCTAAAGTCTCTCTGGTGGTGGAAATGCATTGAGAGAAATGCATCATAATGAAGCGCGCCCTGTAAACTGTGACGGAGGGAGGAGTAGTATGAAGGTGCAAAACCAAGTACGCGTATGGCCAGTCGGTCAACGCACCTCCTCTTGGCATATCACTGACATGTGGGACAGGAGTGTGAGCAAACCAATCTCAATTGATGGCAAAGAGCCAACCCGCCGTTCCTTGAGAGAGACGAGGAGCGAGAACACACAGACGGGCTCGCACGGAGGCCAAGATATATTCGAGCATGGTTGGTTGATCGATATCATTCATTACATGTTGGGCTGCCGTTTTCCGCCCTTCTCCGGAATAAACGTGTACTTTATCAGAGATAAAAAAATAAGAGTACAGACACTCCACCATGCGGTTCTAGTAGTAGTAGTACTCGTGAAGTCGAACAATGATGGTACTCAGCATGTTGGGTACTATAGTGTATGCCTCTGACAATCTGACACCGAATGGACTGATGCATGTCCACCGAGGGTAGGTTGCATTAGTCAAAAGGCGTAAGCGAGCATCACCTTGTCCTGCAAGCTTCTCCTCGTTCTGCGAGTTGACGGGACACACCGAAAAGTAGTGCTAGTCCATACTCCCTCCTTTCCGGTTAATATGGCTTAATCTTTTTTGCGGGTAAATGAGAGAGCTTTATTCATATATAAGCATTCTTAGGACGATCAGCTAAGACACTGGTCACTAGGAAGCGAGGTACCCTGCAAAAAAAGAAGTAGGAAGCGAGGTGTTTCATCAAGCCAGCTCTCGGCCACATTCAAAGTGCAGCAAGCACGATTCGCATGAAGATGCGCCGCACGGTTCGCACGAAGATGCGCCGCAAGGTTTGCAGACCTGTTTACTTTGTGCTTGGTTGTTCGCCTATTCGGGAAGTCGAACAATAATAGCACTAGTAGTATAGTGTATGCTTCTGGCAATCTGACACCGAATTAATTGTTGCACGTCCACCGCCTGAGCAAGGGAGAGCTTGCATTAGTCAAAAGTTTCTCCTTGTCCTGTGAGCCACCGCGCGCAAGCTTCTCCCGTCCTGCAACCTTCTCCTCGTTTAACAAGTTGACGGGACACAGCAAAGTAATGCTAGTCCATACTGCCTCCTCTCCGGTTAATATTGTCTTAATTTCAAACGAGATAAATACACTATCTGTCACTGTATATTTGTAAAAGTACGGTCAGTGGACTTCATAATACGCTCATTGCACTCAATATATATATTTTCTAGTGTTTATACGGTCACTAGCTCACCCTGACTGAGTTTGTGTGTGCATGCACGTGTAGGTTGAGCACTTGAGCGTGACCGTGTGTGTTCCATCGTGTGCTCGGACATGCCTGCATTAGGGCGTCGCGCACGTTTTTGCGTCCATGTGTACGTGTGACTGTTGCATACACGTAGGGGGAGTACGTGTAGGGGCCACTAAGGAGCAGTCAAATCACACAGTAAGTTAGTCGGAAGAAGCAACCATCATTTCACTCTTGAATGACACGTACGCAATATAAAATGGTTGATATGGAGAGAAAAAGAAAACCACTATATATACACTAGCAGGAGCCTAAGCTACAAGCCTGCTTGCTTAGGTTGCTCTCTTCACAAGCATAGAACGACGGGCCTGATCCCGCAGCTGGGGGAAGGGAACAATGTTCTGCGTAGACGCGGTCGACATCGGCGAGGGAGAAAACCCACAGTCGGTGCGTCCCAATCGGGGGTCACCGCGGTATGGGCCGATGCCGCGTCCCAACCGCCCTTCTAGCTACAGCCCGACGTCCCAGGTAGTCCATCTTCCTTTTGGAGCCGGCTTGCTCCACTGCCGTAGCTCCATCTCCATGTCGATCTTTCTCTACTTCTACCGGCTTCTACTTGTGATGAGTTTATGTCTCATGAACTAGTGCCAGTACTATTATTCTAATCACACTTCTTCAATATCTTTGCCATCAGGGATGCTCAGGTCGATTTTAGTGGAACTGCACAAAAGCATCGTATGATCCGAGGGTGCCAGCCGTCTTTCCTTCGACAGGTTCTACCTGGCCAGGAAATTAAATCATGTTTAGGGTTTAGGGTTTAAGTCGTAGTGACCCCATCAGTAGTTTTTCTTTCGTACACGCTCTCACAACTTTTTTCTTTAGTTGTGAAGTAAATATTGGCTATGATCTGTGAATCATTGAGATGCATCAGCATGCGTGTTAGTTTTCCTTTGTATTTGATGGAATGTTGTAACGGGGCAACCTTGGAATAGGAATGAAAATGGAGTGGAAAGTTTCCGTTTTTCCGGAGAAAAAATGGAAACGGAGAGAAACCAACGTTTCGTTTCGTTGGATCGCGCCATCGAGCAAAACCAACGTTTAAATCACGTCTGTCGTGTTCGTGTCTCACCCTCCTCCACGGCTCGACCCCACACGGTCGCTCGGCATGCCACTCACCGCAAACCGAGTATACGATAACTTTCCTGCCTGCTTGTCGATGGATCGCGCCATGGAGTACTAGCACTACTGGAAGAGATTGACGAGTTGGGGGAGGACAGCTAGCTGTAGCACGGACTCCCAAGAACTTTTTACATGCATGTTGTAGCCGGCTATTGCGACCTTTGAACGCGGAGCAGCCGCGTGCACCCGGAAGCGGCGCGGGCGACGCTCTCTCGGCCGGCGCGCCGCTTCAATGCCGGCGCCAGTCAGAGGTCGCGTCCGCTCTGGCCGGGCATGAATGCGGCACTGACCGTTTTGGGTGGGAAGCACGCGTGGGTGATGAAGAGGGTTCGGGTTGGTCAGGACCGGCCGTGGCAGTGGTCCGGATGTGCGCAAACAAGAGATGATGTACGTTAATATTGCTGCGTATATAATTAACAACGTAAATAATGTGCCAGTTGGACAAATATGATTGGAGATGGAGATGGAAATAGAATTTTACGTAAACACGGATATGCATGTCTATGTCTATGTGTGTGTGCGCAACGACTCTCGCGACCTGGAAGCGGGGGCGTGTTTTTAATCGAGTTTTCTTTCTTGGTACGTTAGAAAAATTGTCCGCCAGTTTTCGTTTCTTTTTTCCGGGAACGCGCGTATTCTATTTAAAACCACTACTATGGAGAGATTTTTTTACTCCATTATAGCCTCTTGTTTGATAGAGTTTCTCGCGTCCCGCTCTCTCACCCTCTCCATATCAAAACAAGATGACAATGTCCACTCTATCTCTCTCCTCACCGGTGGTCACAGATCCGGCCGAACCCCGCCCGCTGCGGGAGGTGAGGAGGTGCAGCGTTGACGTTGTCGCCGTCGGCGACAGAGGAAGCCGATGCGCACCGTCCTCTCGGAGCCGGCGCTGGCACGGATGAAGATCCTCCACGCCCTTGTTCGCTGCCGTCGTGTGGGCACATCCCGCCCGCCCGCCTAAACGACATCTCGCCCACCTGAGGTATAACTTCTTGTACTGGTCCAGCTCCCCAGGTCGCTGCGTGTGGGTTTTCTTCTATGCGACTACTCCCAAGCTCCCCATGCATAGTAGTTAGGGTTCGTCGGCTGGTCCAACATCACCTACTAGTACTATTATAGAGGAAATGCCACTCGAAAAGTTGTCTTGATTTATGCCTCGGTGGAGGTATACATGTTGTTTCGACAAAAAGTACATGGTGGTTGTGCGGTCATTGTCCATATGGTGGTAGTACTATCACTGGTTAAATGAAGAAATGATTTTTTTCTCGGGTATCCTGGTTTAGTTCCCATCAAGATAATTATGATGCTTCTGTTTGTTGGTGTACTTTTCATTAATTCTTATTGACAATTGAGATGTCGTTGCTAACCCTTTTTTATATTTTTGGAAACAGCGATGCGTGTCTCCATACCCGGGCATGTCTTCCTCAATTTTAGTGGAACTGCACAAAATTGGATGGCCATTGTTGTTCCGCCTCACTGTCCTCTGCCACGTGGTTCTTCCTTCCTCGAGCTTGATTACTGAGAAGAAATAGACCACAGTGAGGATTTGTCGAACTTCATAGGTGCCTCACCCAAACTTGATGCCAAATGGATGATGCATCACCACGATGACCTATCGATGCTCATGGTTGCGCCTCATGTTTGCGTCGGCTGGTGAAGCTGATCGATTTTCAATGAAAAACAACCTGTCTTCCATCAGTGCTCTTTGCTTGTTACGCACAAAGATGATATCCTTCGTCAGTTCACCTTGGTTGGGTTGGAGACGCAGTTGTCTTTCACGTTGGTGCAATTTTATCACACAATTGGCTATGAACCAAATGTTTCCTCGAAGAAGGATCGACGTTGGTACTAAGAGCATAAGTTTTGTATTGATTTCTAAGCCTTCTCACAACTTTGTCTCCAGCTCCCCTGTAATTTTATTTGTCCAGCTATTAACTTTGATTTAAAAATGGTGTGGACTAAAAACCCGGATGGACGTAGTAGCCCTCCATTTTTATTTACTCCGCATATTAGATTTGACTGAAGTCAAACTTTGTAATACTCTCAAAACTTTCCGATAATTGAAATTAAAATTCTTTATTTGTACACACTCTCACACGTTTCCGATAATTTGGCGCATGTGTGGTTGTTCACTTAAGGGAGGGTAGTGCACCACACGTGAAGGACAGGAAGTGAGACCAGGACGCGTGGGCTTGGATCGTTAGTTCATCGGAAGTAGTACTAGTTTTCTTCACTGTACATTAAATAAAGACTTTCGTTTCGTACTTACACAATTTAAAATGACTAGATGACTCGTTGCGCCAATGGCGCAAAGGCCAAGAAGGAGCCAAGTATTGTGAGAATATTTACACCCAAGTCAAAAACCAAATGTGGCCAACACTCCCGCATCCTCTGCTTGGAAGCCGTCTTTTCTCACCAGATCTAACATGGATACATGATTCTTCAAGAGCATATTTCAGAGAAAATGTAAAGCATGGAAAGCTTTAAGTTGTACTATTGAGATCATACCACCATATCTTCATATAGTTTCTTTGGAAATCTAAAGGTCTAAGAGAATGGTACATGTGAGAAGCTGTGAATCCACAACAAAAAACTAAACTAACTTCCAAAAAACATTTCAAGTTTGGAAGCCACAAAGAAGCAGCCCAGATCACTCATTGTAGTGCAGGTACATGTCCTTAATCCTGCATCCACAGCCCATAATTTTTCAACACCTAAATCCACGAAATCCAACCGAAGGAAATCATGGCAGAAACATGCGTCGTGGCTTACGTCTCGGAGAAGGACTTCTTGGCATTCTTGTGCAGGTTGGACACAGCAATCCTCGCTGCGAGCCCATAATTTCAGTCTTCTTTAATCTCTAACTGAACCAAATAACAAAAGCTTAAGCTTAAGCATCCACACACACAGAAAATGCAAAACAAATCTCACATAAAACTGTCCCAAGTCAGATACAGGGGAAACCAAGGTGAGATGATCATGTTTCTTATAGGAAACAATAACCATAGGTAAATACATACATTATTGTCATGTTAGAAGGTACTTAGTTGTACTTCAAGTGGTACTGGGACATGAAACTAAGCCATTGAAATTTTTGAAACAGAATAGATGATAACTCCAGTGTAGGCCATGAAAAAAATACAAAGAAGAACATAATCAAGCATAACCAACCTTGACCGAAGCAACGGTTGATCAACAGCAGTTACCTGAACCTTGTGATGCTAGACCATATATCTATGGTCACCCTTTTTATTTCTCCCGCCTAACCTGAAGTAGCTATCTGGACAAAATAGGGAGCCACACTTCAACAAATCAGTTCTTAGTAATTATAGAATGCCCGGTATTAAAGGAAGTAAAATCAAGCATGTATGTGCTCTAACTTCCATAACTGCATGTAAACTCAGCAACTAACTTTATATACCAAAGTGTACAATTCTCAAGTTTAGCTACAGAGACGAAAACAGGGACAGAGGACGTGCACCTGAAACCTGATGGAATTTGCTTCGGCCTCCCTCTCAATGGCCAACCCAGAACATAATCATCAACCATGCGCGCCCCCACCGTGTACTTCACAAGCATCTATAAAGATGGAATTGACATAAGCCATAAATCACAAGTTCTTGGCACCAACGGCAATAGGGTGTCGTTTTAAACAATGTTCAGAATGATGGCTCTGAAGAATCTATTAATGCCTACAGCAGACACATCTAAACTGAATTTTGTTTGTTTTTTCTGTAACTAAGAATTTGGAAATTGGCAATCATGTATATAGATCAAGGAAAAGTAGAGTAAAAAATGGATCACAATTATGCTAGCAGCAAAGTATTCTGGAAATGAAAAAAAAGAGAAACACAAGTTAGATCATTCCAGTCAAGTGTTGCAAGTATATCTTTCAAGCTTATAAAAAATAGATACGGATAAAAAGAGGCTATCGCATCATCCTGGTCATTAACATCAGAACCATAATTTTGGGTTTCTGAAGTTGCAAAATACTTTCTGGAAGCTGTTGTACAATTGTGTTTCAAGCTTCAAAAGAACCAAACTTTAAATATTTCATATTTTCCTAGGCACGACAACCGCAACAAAAGAGGAAACAGATCAGCCATAGTACAATTGTGTTTGTATAGGCCTACTAAAAGAACACATGAGTAATAAAGTCCACGAACTGAAATCTAAATAATTCCAGAGCAGCCCAAGCATAATGCAAGCAGCACAACTACGGCAGCGAGTTGCGGCCATCAGTTGTGCGCAGCCTTCTACCGTGACAGTCTATTTTCACGTGTGGAGCTTAATGCCCTAGTAATCCGGTGGGGAGTCAGCGAGACATGTAGATTTTCAGATGGGCCACGGTCAACCACCGTAAATGATAAATGGCTACTGTTGTAAAGCCTACAAATTTGGTACAAAAATATGGCAACGAAGCTTAAAAAATATGTGCATAAGCTCATACCATGTACCTGACATAGGAGATAAATGTTAGACTTGCGAGCATGTACAACAAGACTCACCGAATATGAAACTTACAAATTAATTGTTATTTAATAGTTTTACTGGAGAAGGTGGGGAAATACATTAGAAAAACATTCTCCAAGGGCATCTTTTCAGCTGAAGTACCAAGAAAAAGGCCTCGGGAAGGACAAAGAATAACTATATTAATAGTCTATAGATACTTGACTAACCAGTTTGCTCCAATTAATTGCAATGCAAATCCAAATTTAAAATGGGTTCAATTTATATTAGTCGAATGCTTTCAGTAGCTAGAAACAAAAATATCGCATCCAGAACAACTGAAATATCACAAGAGAATAGCTTACAAAGAAATTAAAACAGAACCCACATAAGAACTCTTTTCAACAGTCAGACGTCGATAAGAAGACCATGACCTGAAACATAAATAAAGGAGGAAAAATCCATCACAAAAAATCGTCCTAAGATCTTCCTAAATTTGTATAAACGAGATATTCTAGCAAAAGAAAGAGAAATATTAATGCAGTATCACTTATCAATGTTGGTAACTTGTATGAATTACAACCTTTAAATTGAGCTCTTGTTTTTTTTCAGCTTCCTAATTTTCAAGTGCAGTTGGAAAATATCCTACAACACTGAATAATGGAAGAGATAAAAGTTTAAACGATAAATTTCCTCACAGAGTAACAACGATGCTCTAACTAAGTGGATTTGCTCTTCTTTGGGGATATGCTAATTCATCTATCGCGGAAAATAACACAAATCATGCTAGTGTGCACTATTTGAAAGTAGCTTCAATATCACTGGAAAATACATGTGGTCGCTTGAATTGCCCAAAGGTGAATGCCACTCAAGATACAAGAGCTCTGAATCAACCGATTAATGCATAATCCAGTTCACTGTATGGATATACCTGCAGTTTTAGAGAAGAATGAAGCAGTCAAATATAAATGACAGATTTCAATTTAATGAAACACCACAGTTTTACCTTCCCGGGAGCTTTATGCCTTTAGGAAGCTGCACTGTCACTGGTAAGGAACAAAATAGGAGCAAAAAAACATGAATTCTGATTTGAGGGTAAGATGGTTCATGGCCTAGAGGTAAAGAAAAATAAGATTCACAATTAAAATAATGGTCTCAGATAGCAACAAATCAGTTATATGTGCTTCTATATGACTGGTGGAGTTGCAGGTTAGGGCGAATGTCTCTTCCATAAAGTATGCCAGTTATCTAGTACCTCAGTTTGGACACTTCTTAAGTGAAACCTTCCATCATACATATAGTGCACATGCAATAGTTTCAGAATTCGGGCAAATTCACAGGACAGCACCCTCGCCGGATTGGCGGGTGCAGAGAGAGAGCCCGCCAGCCTCTGTGTCGCAGAGGGCGTTGAGCCAGCACAATGATTTGGGTGGACAGTTATTGTGTCTCACTTGGCTTTTCAACGATTTTTTTCATGTAGGCACCTTTTTAATAAATAGAATGTCAACCCAGAATCCATAACCTTTCTTGCAAGCTGAAGAAACCAGGGGGGAAATGCTTTACTGGGCCTAAACTACGTGTAAATGTGGATGTTATCATGCAGCGCAGTAGGATACCAAATAAAAGTGTAAAACCTTCAAAGTGTTTGACTGACATTGATTATGGCTACTGGAAAATAAATGCAGGAACTTCTGAGAGATATGAAATGAACAATGTGCATTTACTCAAGCCCTTTCTTTTTACTGTGTACCAGCTAGAAAAGTATGTACAACTAGTAGGTTGTTGTCAACCTGTACTTCAGAATATAATTCACATAGGGTACGGGGTAATTGAACGATGATGAATCGCATACGCAATTCGTAGGTAGTGATTTGAAGCTGTGAAAACTGGAGAAATGCAACCCTGCTAGAAGCAGGCAGGCAGAGGCGAAAAAGTGTAACTACTCTAGATTGGAATTTGAAATAAACTTGATCAGATTCATCCGCATGAAGGAGGGTAAAATGGACCTGCTTTGACTGACGACCTGTCGAAGTGGATGTAGGTGCAGAGGTTGATCCGTTGCTGAGGCGAGGCATGCGGCAGCGGTCCGAACGGGTTTCTTCGCGCTGATCCAATCGGTGGCCTTTGTGTGCCTGGAAGCAAAATCTATTCTGAATGACATAGGTAGGTCCATTTAGAGAAAGGAACACATAGTGGCATGCTAGCATCACTGTCAGACTGAATTCCTTTAACTCACCACCCAAGATAAAGACATACTGTAAGACCTATGATCCCATCTTTACATAAATTGAGAGACATATACCTATGACATAACTACAAGCTCTACATTCGAGATGACTGCTTAGAGTTTCTTCCATTTCATCGCAATTCTTTTGAATATGAATAAGAGAAACTTGTTGCACTCTCTTTTTTAAATGAATAAAAGAACTTGTGCCATTCGATAGAACAGAACCTAAATAGTCAAATTTGATTAGTACTTACACTTTCCAGTTTCCAGAGTCGTCCATGTTCTGGAAAACATTGTCATAGTGGATGCTAAGACCATCTCCCTTGATTTGTCAGCAGAACGGATTTTCAGACGTGGGCCTCTTCATGCCTTCTCCACTATTGCTGTTGCCACCTTGTGCTGGTCAGACCTAAACTGTGATACACAAAATAACATGGATTAACAAAGCAAGCTCCAAAATCTACAGCAGGAAAGCATAGATGATCAGAGCATTGAATCAAAGCGGATTTTGCTGCCGCGGCGCGGCTCGGTCAGAAGGCAGCCTTAGACGTACAGATGAACTGGATCTCCACCGTCGCTTCATGGTTAGTTGCTGCAACTGCCTCCGACTCCTCATGGATTTGGCTACAAGGTCACGCCTGATAGGAAAGTCCTAGCTTCACATTGCCTGGAGTACACCACTGTCAGGCTTTACTTGCACCAGAAAAACCAGTGCCATTTACAAGGACTAAAGCATAACCCATTTCTCCTGTATCCTGATAACCTCACAGTCTATTTGCTTTAGCTCCCGCGTCTTCGTATGTCGACCCAGCTCTGCATACAACGTTAAGTTACCCTTCTGTATCCATGTAAAAATTAGACAATATCATGGTAATAAGAGATCTACTTGATGGTAAAACATAGCTCATATAATAAGTATGAACAGACACCAAAGGATGCATCCTTTTAAATAATTCCGAGGGCATCATGAGTATTGCAAAAGCATGTACAAATAAATAGTACCTCTGTTCCGAAATATAAGTCGCTGGGGAGTTCAGTTTACACTCCCCCGACGACTTATATTTAGGAACGGATGGAGTACATAGCTAAGAGGAATGAATATTTCCTCTTGGGAGTTTCATACCTCTAGTTCTTCTGGTTCATAGATGTAATGTGACTTTCGGGATGTGAGAAATAAGGAATTAAAATGCATTATGCGCAAGGCGGTACAACTCCTCTCCTCTAATTATAATATGGATATACTGCATAACAAAGGAAACCTTATTTAGAGCTACAACTAGGAAATTAAAACTCTAATTGACCACTGAACCTCACAACATAGGCCTTAAGTACATGGAGACAGATAAAAATAAAAACCTGGATCTGTTACAAAGACGGTTCTTGTATGATTAGCTGAATATATAGTAATATAGACACCAAGTGCAACTGTGCAAGCTTTTATCTACCAATCACAAAAATACAAATGGCAAACTAAATGATATTAAGAAAAAAATGAAGAGTTCATGAAGGGGAGATTGTTTGGTCTGAAATTTCGACATATCTAGAACATGACAGTACAGACTTTACAATGTTCATTTGAATAAAATCTGGCGCAACCTTATTCCAAAATAGAATAGGTCAAGAGGAGCATTTACCCTGCACCTTGCTATGGCATAAATGCTATGAAACTGAATCACAAAATACAATGATGCTCTATCTCATGCATAAGCTTTGTCAGTGTCACTATGAAAAAACCTTATTTACAGTACAAGTATGTGTTTTATTCAACTTCGTTGCCATGGCTTGCTGCTCCAAGCCCGTGCAGCCCCCATATCCAAAACTGAGCAGCCCCCAAATCCTCCCATTGTTTACTGCTCTGTGTGTTTCTTCGTGTGAGAAAGGAGGAGAAACAACATAGAGAGATACATACGAGAGAAGGGGAGAAAAGGGACGTGGTCACCTATAGACTGTAGTCAAGCCGCCCTGGAAGCCAGGTCACGCCCGACCTCGCCGGTGCAGGCCGACACCGGCGGAGACCCTCTCCAGTTAGAAGCCACACCTCCCCCCTCTCTCTCTCTCCTGCAGATCGAATCCAGCGCCACCGCCATCGCCGGGAAGGTCGCTTCCGCACCCGGGGCAGACGAGATGCGGGAGGGGGGTGGGGGAGAGGGTAAGGGGGGAGGGGGAGGCGGCTGAGGTGGGAGGAAGAGGAGGAGGTGGCGGGGGCGGCAAGGAACTTGTGGGGAACGAAGGCGAGGCCGGTGTTGGCCCTTGCGAGGGCGTCGGTGTCGGGGATGGCGAGGAAGGGCTTGACGGTGGCGGTGGGGTGAGGAGACGAGGGAGGATTCTGGGGAGGGGGCGGAGGCGCGCGGGTGGCGGCCCTTGGTCTTGGCCCAGACCAGCTCCCCGGCGGCTAGGGCCTGGGGCCGGGGCCAGGGATCCTCGGTCTCCGTCGCGGGTGCGCAGCCAAGAGGAGGGGATTGGGATTGGCGGATGATGGAGGAGAGGTGGCGGCGCAGCAGGAGGAGGAGAGGTGGTCCAGCACGGGGCAGAGGAGAGCGGTGGCGGCAGGCGGATCCTGCACGGGGCAGAGGGGAGGGGTGGCGGCGGCAAGGGGGCTCGGGGGGACGCGGGTCGCTCTCGCGCGGGGTCGGGCGCCGGCTACGGTTTGTCCATTGCAGCGGGTGAGTTTTATACACCTGTATGTGAAATTACTAAAATGCCCTTGACGCGGCACCGAATTAACAGGCGGTGGCACGAGCGATTTAAAGGCGACGTGGCCACCTTGGTCCTGCCTAGCTGTTCTCCAGGGTTTATAGGTTAAATTGTTATGGAGAGAATAAGAAAACCACTCCACTATATATTAGTCGTATACACGACAGTACTATATGGACGCAGCTTCATTGACTTAGTGCACCTGCCTTTGGATTTATGACAGGTGGGCCCAAAATGTGGCTGGCTCACCTGTAATACAGCCAAAAGCAGGTGCAGTGAAGGCACCGGAGCTCAATCCGTACTACAGTAGTATATATATAAGCGGGAGCCTCAGCGCTTGTTCGCTAGGGTTTGCACTCTCCACACGCTCGCCGCACTACATATATGTTACACGCTGGAGGCTCAGCGTTCAATTGCTAGGGTTTGCTATATTCACAGTCTCTCACCCTCTCTTCACCAGATCTAAACAAGACTGTGTTGGACTCTTGTCTCTCTCTCCCCCCTCACAGCTGGTGAAGGAGGTGTCCGTATCCCGTCGCACCGGGAAGGGGAGGAGGTGCAGCGTTCACTCTATCGCCTTCGGCGAGGGAGGCAATCCACTGCCGGCTGCGATGTTCTCTTTCACCCAGCACTTGTGCGGGAGGGCCACCGACCCCTTCTTCCTCGCTGCCGTACGTAGTGTGGGCAGATTCGGCCTCCCGCCGCACGCCTTGCCACATCCCGACGACCCTAAGGTATAAGTTTCTTTGAAACCGTCGTTGCTCTAGCTGCATGTGGATCTTTTTCGATCTGTAGTCGAATCTAGGTCTTGGTTCAAAGAGGAAAGAAGGGTGCGGTGGGCTGGAGCAAGAATCTAGGACGTAGTTCAATGAGGAAAGGAGGGGTGGAAAGTAGTATAGACTGGCTATCCAGCCGCTTTGTAGGTCGAAAAGGGAAAAAAGGGGTAACCCAGTACACACATCTGTAAGGAACCGATCTCTTTGTTGAAAAGGGAAAGAAACTGGGGGGTCGGGTAGTTTGTGCAGGACTAGATTTGCTGCCCTCACATAGGAAGAAGGTTCAAAGAGAACAAATATGGGACCAGTGCATATATGCTGCTTGGCTACATACTCTGCATCACCCATTTATACGTGTGGACGCACATGGTGCTGGCATATCCCATACAGCTATTTTGTTGTTCTTAATCTAAGAATGCCGCCGGAAAATTGAAGCAATGCCACTGTTAAAAGTAAATTACATTTTTTAACGAATGTTGTTTCAAGAGAATGTCTCTGTTAATATGAATCAATGCAACCGTTTTAGAAATGCTACTGTCCTACTTTGTTTTCCATCCAAGATAAGTTAGATGCTTCTTTCTGTCACCGTTTGTTTCATCCTCCTTCATCGGCAAGCAATTGTTTCCTTTTTTGCCTCTGTTAAAACAGGGCTATCGATTCAACTTGTTGCTATTGCGACATTTTGCTTCGCTACTCGAAACACTTATGTTTTAAGAGTGTTTTGTGCAGTTCAACTTGAATGTCACACCGGTGACTTTGCTTAATTTTGGTGGAACTGCACAAAAGGAGATCGAGATTCGTATTTTACCTTTGTCGGTCTCATGAAAGGTCAGTACAGGCCTTCATCCACATGATTGTGCAGTGTGCTTTGAGATGTTGTGCTACTTGTATTGGTACTGTTTTTAAAAAATGTTGAATTGAAGCTATTGTATTGCTGTCTTTTCCCTTTAAGTAGTGAACAAAAATGGGACCAACCCAGACATGATGCTTGTTGCTTTGTTACAACAAACTCTGCATCACCCCCTTTATAAGTAGATGGAAGCACATACTATTGTTGCGCCCACTCTCCCCTGGAACTATTTATGCTTTTCGTTAATCTAATGCCGCTGGTAAAATTAAGCAATGCCACTCTCAGAATTAATTAACTACTGAATCTTAGTTCAAAACTGCAACACTTGTTAGGAATGGTACTATCCTACTTTGTAGTTCTTTCTACATGTTTAACCAAGGTATTGTTAAGATAATGTCTCTGTTAAAATGAATCAGTTGCATTGTTTTAGGAATGGTACTTTTCTGCTTTGTCGTTCTTTATACATGTTGAAACAAGGCATTGTTAAGATAATGTCTCAGTCAATATGAATGAATCACACTGATGGAGAATTGCTACTCTCCTGCTTTGTTTCCCATTAAGATAAAGTAGATCAGTAGATGCTTTTCTTCTAGGAGTACAAGTCATCAACCGTTATTTCTCAGTAATTGTTTCCCTTATAACTATTGTTGCTTACAGGGATATCAAAATTAAAGCTCGGTTTTATTCCGACTTTGATTTTAGTTGAACTGCACAAAAGGAGCCAATGTGTCCAAGGCAAACTACTGCATTACTGGGTCCAGTTGGTCGTTCCACTTTGCAGAAAGAAGCAGTCACTGTTTGTGCTACATTACAGAAGGAATGACCAAGAAGCTTTATAGAGTATTATTAGACACCGGTGACATGACTAGTCTGCAGAGACCATTGACAATTTAACAACACGTGGAGTGCCATGGGCAAAAAGTGCCCAAACAAGTACAAGAAGCTACGACAGGACTCCACGATCATAGGCATTACATATTTTGAATGGGAAAAGCTTGTCAAAGTTTAATCATTGATGTTAGCAAGAAGACGTTAGTTTAATATATTGGAATTGGAAAACCTTGTCAAACTTTGCTCATTGATGTTAGCCAGAAGACATGCATTTGATATTTTTGAGTGGGACGCCCTTGCTGTGAGCAGCGTCGAGTGTTTTTTCCTATTCCTGTGTTCAGTTTTGAAGTAAATAGTTACTCTGCTGAGATATTCTTGTGTTAAGAGTTTGTTCTGAATATTGTCTATGTAATGCCAGGCCTTGTGTTTGATTTCAAAGTTGAGCTTGGAATGTTGTGGCATGCGGCATCACGAGCTGTTCACTGTGCCTCCTGAGAATAATGCTTCGTATTGTTTTGCATGTCGATCTAATGCCAGTGATTTGCTTGTTAAGAAGATCATCCTCTTCTGTTGTTTCCGTGCTTAAGAAGTTCATCGTCTGATGTTTCATTCATAGCCTATACGACAAGTCGGGTAGGTTAGACGTGAAACCATATGATCTTCTGACCAACTCATGATATTAGGCCGTGATTGGATCGTCGTTTTCCAACCAAAACCGCTTGTAAAACTTACACTTGTAAATTAAAGCAGATGGTCTCGGGCGAAGGCGCTTGGTTGGTCGATTTCGACTAGTAAAATATCAGAAGTACTTCACACACGATAAAAACGCTGAACGACACTCGGACGATTGCTAATCCAGCAGTTAGCTGCTGTTTCAGCCTTGCCCATGGATGGCATGATACCTACGTCGTGCATGTACCGTCTGGTAATGTCGTCCATATAGCAGTGCTCGTAAAATATACACTGGTCTCTCAAATTACACGCATAACCCGCCGGTTTTACTTATAGACCTCGGGCCCTCGGTTTCATTACGCCTGTATTTTACGCGTTGTTTCCGATGACGAGTAAATTACACTTGTATGTTAATACAGGTTTGAAATAAACCAGAGCTCCCAAGCGCGGCCTTACCGTTTCATGCCGTCTTAGTTTCTCGAAGGTGCTCATAGGTGTCCGATGATCCTGGCTTCCTGAATGAGCAGCGGGCGCTGTATCAGACCATCCGTAGGGCCCGCGAGGCCCTCTCCGTTGTCCTTCGAGTTGTTGCGCTCGCCGTGGCGCCGAGCATTGTTAACATCGTCAACGAACATGAGGATTCAGGAGATGACTTTATTTTGACTGGATGACACTAGGGACCCACTAGGGCCATAGCCGTACGTACGCAAGTGCCTCCTTATTATGTACAACTATTTTTTTTGCTTTCTCCTGGTTTCCTGACATCACGGTCCCACACCATTGTCAACCTATGTAGTCAATATAAACGAGAGAATTGCACAAGGTGCGGCCGACAGCTGGGACCAAGCAGCTCGAGCAGTATTTGTGTTTTTGAGGCGTGAGCACTGCAGAGTTTTTCTTGGCGATGATTTCGTTGTTGTTCAGAGGAGAGCATGGTATTAACTGGGCGGGCTGTGGCCCATCTAGCCCAGGCCAGATATCCAGCCCAGATACTAATTTTTTCAAGATGAAAATGGCTAGCCCAGCTATACGTCTTTTTGAGGAATACCCAGGCAAGGTCAACTTGTTATTCTCCGCCCCGCTGGGCTGCAAATCTTTCCTAGGAGGGATGCATTAGGCTTAACAGGAAAATGGGCTTTAAAAATAATAAATGGGATGTAATTATAAAAACTGGGCAGTAACTATAAAAAATGCACCAAACACGAAATTAGTTTATAAAATATTATTTATGGATTTTGAAAATCTTAAATTTTCATTGTTGCGCGCGCAATGTTTCGTTGGATTTTTACGTAATACAAATTTATATTTATTCTGACTAGAAATCTCGGGATAAAAATATTTCGGATCCCATAAAAATGTGGGAAATTTTATTGAATTCTGTCTTCAACGGTTGGTTGAAATTATTAATCGCTGTCCTAGCTAGAAAATGGGCTGTACTTTTAACAAATTGTAAATGGGCTGTTGTAAATTCCATTAGAATTCAAAATTGGGCTGTACATTCTTACAAAACGCAAATGGGCTATAAGTTCTCTGCCACACACTTGTGGGCCTACTAAGTGACGCATCCCCTAAAAAAATAAGTTGACGCGTATGCAGGGCTTTGTCAACTTATTATAGTCAACACACGGTTCTAGCAGCAGTGGCCGTTGGATGTCTATCCAACGGATGTCGTGCTTCTTCTTCAATCTCGGATATTCTTAGCTTCGGCCGCCCAAAAAATGATTCCTCCCCCTGACATCTGGGGCGCACCATTTCGGAGGCTGACCTATGGGTCTACTAAGTTGGAGCGTACCAAGGGCTTTGTCAACTTAGTCAATATAAACGATTCTAGCTTCAATGACCGTACGATGTCCATCCAACGGCCGTAGTGCTTCTTCAACCTCTGGTCTTCTTGGTACAGCCGCCCAAAGCAGCGCCGGTCGTGCCGCCTGCTCCTGCCTCCCGTGGCCGGCTGTGCTGCCGCGGAGGCCTCACCGCCCCCATACTACTCCCACCGCTGGCCAGGCCATCCCTCCACTCACCCACACCCCCTGTTATTCTGCGGCGACGGCAGCCGAACCAGTGAACCCTCGTACTCCTCTCCGCGCGGGCTTCCACTGCTGCGTCTTCCCCGGCTTCGCGTCGTCCCCTTCCTAGGCCTCGCCATCGTCCACCGCCCTGGTGCTCTCGGCGCGGCGTGGTCAACATGGTCAACGACCGACTTCCATCAAAAGAGTATTGTACATGGGGAGGCTGACAGCTGGGTCCACGGCGGCCGCAAGGAAGTGCCTCCTTATTACGCGCAAAATAATTATTCATTCACCTGATAGCGGGGACCCACCGGACGGGCCACCAGTATTTTGCGAAAAAAATCGTTTCCCCCTGACTGCTGGCACCCACCGGACGGGCCACCGTATTTCGCGAAAAAAACGTTCCCCCTGCTGTCAACTCGGACCCACCGGAAGTGCCTCCTTATTACGCACAAAAAATGAATACTCCCCCGGCTAGCTGGGACCCACCTTGGTGGGAGGCTGACTTGTGGGCCTACTAAGTTGACGGGGACGAAGGGCTTTGTCAACTTAGTCAATATGAACGATTCTAGCTCCAGTGACCGTACGATGTCCATCTAACGGCCATAGTGCTTCTTCAACCTCTGGTCTTCTTGCTCCAGCCGCCCAAAGCAGCGCCGGTCGTGCTGCATGCTCCTGCCTCCCGTGGCCGGCTGTGCTGCCGCAGAGGCCTCACCGCCCCTACTATTCCCACCGCTGGCCAGGCCCTGCGGCGACGGCAGCCTCACACCGCAGCCGAACCAGTGAACCCTCGTACTCCTCTCCACGCGGGCTTCCACTGCCGCGTCTTCCCCGGCTCCGCATCGTCCCCTTCCTAGGCCTCGCCGTCGTCCACCGCCGTGGTGCTCTCCGCGCGGCGTGGTCAACGTGGTCAAGGAACGACTTCCATCGGAAGAGTACTGTACGTGGAGAGGCTGACAGCTGGGTCCACGGCCACAGCCCAGTTTTTTTGTGATTTGCCAAGTAAGTCGCTTTGTCAGGCCTGTTGGGCTGCAAATCTTTCAAGACGAGGAGAGCTTTCATTTGGTTGACCGAGAAAATGGCCCATCAGTAATAAGAAATGGGTTGTACATTTTTAAAACACATCAAACCGGCAATTAGTTTCAAATATCTTTTTTTTCATTTCAAGATTCTAAATTACATTAATTTTTATGCGTAGAGAATTTGTTGGATTTTATATTGATATACATTTATTTTTAAAATCAGTTTGAATGTGAGTCGAAATTTCGGGATTAAAAACAGTTCGGACCGCACCGAAATATGCAAAATTTCGTATAATTTTTTAACTGTGGCCACAATATGGGTTGTAATGCTAACAAAAAGAATATGGGCTCCAAAAAACCTTAAGAATTAGCAAATGGGCTGTAAATTATTAGAAATAATGGCAGATGGGTTGTATGCTGTTTTCCACAGATTTGAGGCTTTCCTAAAAAAAGGTTGACGCACAAGCACTGACTGTTGGATGTCCATCCAACGGCCGTCGTGCTTCTTCAATCTCTGCTCTTCCTGCTCCAGCCGCTCAAACAAGCACCGGCGGGACTGACTGCTCCCTCCTCCCCGCAGCCGGCTATGCTGCCGCGCAGGCCTCACCGCCCCACCGTACTCCCATCGCTGGCCTAGCCATCCCTCTACTCACCCACACCTGCTGTTATTCTCCAGCGATGGCAGACGAACCAGTAAACCCTCATACAGTCGTACTCCCCTCCGCGTGGGAAACAACTGCCGAGTCTTCCCTGCCTCCGTGTCGTCCCCTTCCTAGGCCTCGCCGTCGTCCACCACCGTGGTGCTCTCGGCGCGGCGTGGTCAACGACCGACTTCCATCGGAAGAGTACTGTGCGAGGAGACGCTGACAGCTGGGTCCACGGCCGCAGCAAGGAAGTGCCTCCTTATTACGCGCAAAATAATTATAACTCCACCTGACAGCGGGGACCCACCGGACGGGCCACCGTATTTCGCGAAAAAACGTTTCCCCCCTGACTGTTGGGACCCACCAGCTACACCTTCGCACGCAAGGAAGTGCGTCCAGGCAAAAAACAAAACGATTCGCCCCCCTGACTGCTGGGACCCACCAGCTACATCTTCGCATGCAAGGAAGTGCCTGACAGTCGGGACCCACCTGGTCGAAGCGTACGTAGCATTGTCATTCTGGTCGGGAACGTGTACGTACATATATACTGGTGGATGTAGAGGCGCGCACGTGTCGTAGTATAGGCGCGCACGTAGCATGTACACGTACGTACAGCGGCCAGGGTGCAAGAAAGAAAATACGGCCACGTATGTGTACATACGGGCGGGGTCTCGAACGCCTACTTGCGCATACGTACGGCGAGGGCTCGTTGACATGGCTGTGTCGGAACGGAGAAACAGCGTCGTCGTCGTGTTCATGGGGAGGCAACGGAATGCGTCGTGTTCATCGGGAGGCAACGGAACGCGTGGGAGCCAACCGGCTGGGTCGGAACGGAATGCGTGGTCGTGTTCATTAGGAGGGCTTGGACGGAACAGGCGATGGAAACGAGGCCTGGCGTACCGCAAAACGGAGGAAACGGACCTCCTACATTCGAAACGGGGTCCTGTTGATCGGGAGGGGTGTGGCATACCGCAAAACGGAGGAAACGGACCTCCTACGGTCAAAACGGGGGTCCTGTTGATCGGGAGGGGTGTGGCATACCGCAAAAGGACGAAACGGACCTCCTACGGTCGAAACGGGGGTCTTGTTGATCGGGAGGGGTGTGGCGTACCGCAAAACGGACGAAACGGACCTCCTACGGTCGAAACGGGGGTCCTGTTGATCGGGAGGGGTGTGGCGTACCGCAAAACGGACGAAACGGACCTCCTACGGTCGAAGCGGGGGTCCTATTCATCAGGAGGGGTGTGGCGTACCGCAAAATGGGACTCCACGGGATACTGTTCATCTCCACCGTCGACCTCCTCTAGCCTCCATGGGCTACCGTCGACCTCCTCCAGCCTCCACGGGCTATTGTTCATCCAGCCTCCACCGTGCGCTACTCCACCGGCTACTGTTCAACCACCCCTCCACGGGCACCCCTCCACCATCTACTGTTCATCCAGCCCTCCACACCATGGGGTCCTGTTCAACCACCCCTCCACGGGCACCCCTCCACCGTCTATTGTTCATCCAGCCCTCCGCACCACGGGGTCCTATTCATCCAGAGGCAACCCCACCGCTCACTGTTCATCCAACCCCCCCCCCCCCCCCCGCAGCGCTCACTGTTCATCCAATCGACCGGCTTTAGTTAGCAGCAGTAGCGAAGGAATCGCTCGATCGGGTTCAGTTGACAGCCATCGATCGATCGCTCGGGTTCAGTAACGCGTAGCCTGTAGTGCAATCGCTCGGGTTCAGTTAGAGCCCAATGCCTCGCTCGGGTTCAGTTAGAGCCAACGCCTCGCACACACGCGCGTACGTGTACGAGAGAAACGTGCATCGCTCAGCCCCCGACCTCCCACCGTAACCGGGAACTCCCCGAAATTTTCCTCCCCCTCGCTTCTACCACGGTTTTTTCCGTCATGGACGGTCCAAAGAATGTCATGCAGCTGCGTCTCTGGCCCGCCCAGGACGAAAAGCCCATTTTCTGTCATGATTTTTTGTCATAGAAGTAGGAGCCCACCACATCTATGATGATACCGGGTTTTGTCACAATTATCGTCATAGAAGTGTCATATGTATGACAGAAAAAAATTCGTTCGGCCCAAAATGTCACGAATGTGTCTTTTTTTTGTAGTGTTTACTTGCCCTTTCAGTACCTTTGCTTATAGACGTATGCCTTTTGGTTTATGTAATGCACCTGCTACCTTTCAAAGATGCATGAAGGCTATATTCTCTGACTTTTGTGAAAAGATTTGTGAGGTTTTCATGGACGATTTCTCTGTTTATGGATCCTCTTTTGATGATTGCTTGAGCAACCTTGATCGAGGTTTGCAGAGATGTGAAGAAACTAATCTTGTTTTGAATTGGGAGAAATGCCACTTTATGGTTAATGAAGTTATTGTCTTGGGGCATAAAATTTCTGAAAGAGGTATTGAAGTTGATAAAGCTAAAGTTCCTTGGTGATGCCGGTTTTTTATAAGAAGTTTCCTTGGTGATGCCGGTTTTTTATAGGAGGTTCATTAAGGACTTCTCAAAAATTTCTCGGCCTCTGACTAATCTATTACAAAAAGATATACCTTTTGTCTTTGATGATGATTGTGTAGAAGCATTTGAAATACTTAAGAAAGCATTAATCTCTGCACCTATTGTTCAGCCACCTGATTGGAATTTACCCTTTGAAATTATGTGCGATGCTAGCGATTATGCTGTAGGTGCTGTTCTAGGATAAAGAGTTGATAAAAAACTGAATGTTATCCAATATGCTAGTAAAACTCTAGACAGTGCCCAGAGAAATTATGCTACTACTGAAAAAGAATTCTTAGCAGTTGTATTTGCTTGTGATAAGTTCAGACCTTATATTGTTGATTCTAAAGTAACTATTCACACTAATCATGCTGCTATTAAATATCTTATGGAAAAGAAAGATGCTAAACCTAGACTTATTAGATGGGTTCTCTTGCTACAAGAATTTTATTTGCATATTATTGATAGAAAGGGAGTTGAGAACCCTGTTGCAGACAACTTGCCTAGATTAGAAAATGTTCTTGATGACCCACTACCTATTGATGATAGCTTTCCTGATGATCAACTAAATGTCATAAATGCTTCTCGTATTGCTCCATGGTATGCTGATTATGCTAATTACATTGTTGCTAAATTTATACCACCTAGTTTCACATACCAGCAAAGAAAAAGTTTTTCTATGATTTAAGACATTACTTCTGGGATGACCCACACCTTTATAAAGAAGGAGTAGATGGTGTTATTAGATGTTGCATACCTGAGCATGAACAGGAACAGATCCTACGCAAGTGTCACTCCAAAGCTTATGGAGGACACCGCGCTGGAGATAGAACTGCACATAAGGTATTGCAATCCGGTTTTTATTGGCCTACTCTCTTCAAAGATGCTCGTAAGTTTGTCTTGTCTTGTGATGAATGTCAAAGAATTGGTAATATTAGTAGACGTCAAGAAATGCTTATGAATTATTCACTTGTTATTGAACCATTTGATGTTTGGGGCTTTGATTACATGGGACCGTTTCCTTCCTATAATGGGTATACACATATTTTAGTTGCTGTTGATTACGTTACTAAGTGGGTAGAAGCTATTCCAACTAGTAGTGCTGATCATAACACCTCTATTAAGATGCTTAAAGAAGTTATTTTTTCGAGGTTTGGAGTCCCTAGATATTTAATGACTGATGGTGGTTCACATTTTATTCATGGTGCTTTTCGTAAAATGCTTGCTAAGTATGATGTTAATCATAGAATTGCATCTTCGTACCACCCACAGTCTAGCGGTCAAGTAGAATTGAGTAATAGAGAGCTTAAATTAATTTTGCAAAAGACTGTTAATAGATCTAGAAAGAATTGGTCCAAGAAACTTGATGATGCATTATGGGCCTGTAGAACTGCATATAAAAATCCTATGGGTATGTCTCCGTATAAAATGGTTTATGGAAAAGCATGTCACTTACCTCTCGAACTAGAACATAAGGCATATTGGGCCATTAAAGAGCTCAATTATGATTTCAAACTTGCCGGTGAGAAGAGGTTATTTGACATTATCTCACTTGATGAGTGGAGAACTCAAGCCTATGAGAATGCCAAACTATTTAAAGAAAAAGTTAAAAGATGGCATGAAAAAAGGATAGAAAAGCGTCAGTTTAATGTGGTTGATTATGTGTTGCTATTCAACTCTCGTTTAAGATTTTTTGCAGGAAAGCTTCTCTCTAAATGGGAAGGTCCTTACGTTATCGAGGAGGTCTATTGTTCCGGTGCCATAAAAATCAACAACTTCGAAGGCACAAATCCGAAGGTGGTGAACGGTCAAAGAATCAAACATTATATCTGAGGTAATCCCATAAATGTTGAAAACAATATTATTGAAACCGTAACCCCGGAGGAATACATAAGACACACTCTCCGGAACGTTTTAGACTCCGAAAAGGAATAGGTATGTGGTTCGGTAAGTAAACCGGCTCCAAAACAGTTCTAATGGCAATTTTTCTCCGTTTTGGAATATTTAAGAAAATAGGAAAATAAGAAGCAGTACGGGAAGGACACGAGGCTTCCATGAGGGGGGGAGGCGCGCCCTACTCCCCTGGGCGTGCCCCCTGCCTCGTGGGAACCTCGTGCACTCTCCGGACTCCGTTTTCTTGCACGATACTTCTTTTGGTTGGTAAAAATTCATTATATAATCTCCCGAAGGTTTTGACCACCGTATCACGCAAATATCCTCTGTTTTTGTTTCGAGTTGTTTCTGTAGCATATTTGGAGCAAGATGTCATCTCAGGATTTCGATGGAGAGAGCTATGTCTCACACCTCATTGCTGACCCAAAGACCTATGGGGATCTATCTCCCTGTGGTCGAACTACGGATGAGGAGGAGGATGCTCATTTGATGAAGATCAATGATTCAAGTTCAGAGGAGGAGGATGTCCATCTACCTCAACCTGGGGATATGCACGTGAAGTTCAAGAAATCTAGTCTCCCTAAGAGGGCTAAACTATCTAACAATCGATCTATTCCTTCTCGTTTTCGGCAGAAAAGCAAAGGAGATTTATTGACAAGATCTTGAAGCTGGAATCGGAGGTCGATGATTTAAAGGAGGAAATTGCTCTTCTCAACTACACAATGAAGAAGCTAAAGGCACAACTGTCATCATCAACAACTCCATCATCACCTCTTCTGAAAAAGGAAAACTAAGTATTTGGTATGGGCACTCCCCTTGGCAACAGCCAAGCTTGGGGGAGGTGCCCCGGTATCATATCACCATCACACTCCTATCTTTACCGTTTTTCTTAGTTCGATCCTTTTGGTAATATCTTGATCTAATAGAATAAAGTTTTAGTATGATTTAGTTTTGAGTTTTGCTTTATGATCCCTCTATGTAATTGAGTCCGTGAGTTATATAATAAAGATTAGTGTTGAGTCAAGGGCTTGATTATCTTGCTATGATCTTGAGGGAATAAAAGAAAAAGAAAGAATAAAAAGAAATAAAGATATCATATTGATCTTATGGAGAGTAATGACTTCACATATAAAGAGTATATTGATTAAATGTTGTTGAGAGTTGACAAACATAGTTTTGGGCATCGTTGCAATTAATAGGAAGTAATAAGGAAAGAGAGGTTCTACATATAAATATACTATCTTGGACATCTTTTATGATTGTGATCACTCATTAAAATATGACATGCTAAAGAGTTGATGTTGGACAAGGAAGACAACGTAATGGGTTATGTTTTCTTGCATCTGAAATAAAGTATATTGTCATGGATCATCCAACATGTTGAGCTTGCCTTTCTCCCTCATGCTAGCCAAATTCTTTGCACCAAGTAGAGATACTACTTGTGCTTCCAAATACCCTTAAACCCAGTTTTGCCATGAGAGTCCACCATATCTACCTATGGATTGAGTAAGATCCTTCAAGTAAGTTGTCATCGTTGCATGCAATAGAAATTGCTCTCTAAATATGTATGACTTATTAGTGTGGACAAAATAAGCTTTATACGATCTTGTGATGTGGGAGAAATAAAAGTGACGGACTGCATAATAAAGGTCCACATCACAAGTGGCAATATAAAGTGACATTCTTTTGCATTAAGATTTCGTGCATCCAACCAAAAGCACATGACAACCTCTGCTTCCCTCTGCGAAGGGCCTATCTTTTACTTTTATTTTCTACCCTTATGCAAGAGTCGTGGTGATCTTCACCTTTCCTTTTTACATTTTATCCTTTGGCAAGCACATTGTGTTGGAAAGATCCTGATTTATATATCCAATTGGATGTAAGTTAGCATGAATTATTATTGTTGACATTACCCTTGAGGTAAAAGGTTGGGAGGCGAAACTATAAGCCCCTATTTTCTCTGTGTCCGACTAAAACTCCATAACCACAAGTATTGCGTGAGTGTTAGCAATCGTGAAAGGCTGAATGATAGTTGAGTAGGTGGACTTGCTGAAAAGCTCTTAGGTTGACTCTTTCCGATGTTATGATAAATTGCAATTGCTTCAATGACCGAGATCATAGTTTGTTAGTTCTCAATGAAGTTTCTGATTCATACTTAACATTGTGAACAGATTATTACTTGAGCATAAGAAATCATATGGCAATATCCATTTATGTTGTTGTTATAAGAATGATCATGATGCCCTCATGACCGTATTTTATTTTATCGACACCTCTATCTCTAAACATGTGGACATATTTATCATTATCGGCTTCCGCTTGAGGACAAGCGAGGTCTAAGCTTGGGAGAGTTGATACGTCCATTTTGCATCATGCTTTTATATCGATATTTATTTCTTTATGGGTTGTTATTACACGTTATGTCACAATACTTATGCCTATTCTCTCTTATTTTACAAGGTTTACATGCAGAGGGAGAATGCCGGCAGCTGGAATTCTGGGCTGGAAAAGGAGCAAACATTAGAGACCTATTCTGCGCAACTCCAAAAGTCCTGAAACTTCACGCAAGTCATTTTTGGAATTAATAAAAAATACAAAGCCAAGAAACTACCAGAGGGGGGCCACACCCTGGCCACGAGGGTGGGAGGCGCGCCCTACCCCCTGGGCGCGCCCCCTGCCTCGTGGGCCTCCTGGCAGGCCTCCAGTGCCCATCTTCTGCTATTTGAAGTCTTTCGTCCGAGAAAAATCATAAGCAAGCTTTCAGGAAGAAACTTAGCCGCCACGAGGCGGAACCTTGGCGGAACCAATCTAGCGCTCCGGCAGAGCTGTTCTGCCGGGGAAACTTCCCTCCGGGAGGGGGAAATCATCGCCATTGTCATCACCAATGATCCTCTCATCGGGAGGGGGTCAATCTCCATCAACATCTTCACCAGCACCATCTCCTCTCAAACCCTAGTTCATCTCTTGTATACAATCTTTGTCCCAAAGCCTCAGATTGGTACCTGTGGGTTGCTAGTAGTGTTGATTACTCCTTATAGTTGATGCTAGTTGGTTTATTTGGTGGAAGATCATATGTTCAGATCCATTATGCATATTAATACCCCTTTGATTGTGAACATGAATATGATTTGTGAGTAGTTACGTTTGTTCCTGAGGACATGGGAGAAGTCTTGCTATAAGTAGTCATGTGAATTTGGTATTCGTTCGATATTTTGATGAGATGTATGTTGTCTTTCCTCTAGTGGTGTCATGTGAATATCGACTACATGACACTTCACCATTGCTTGGGCCTAGAGGAAGGCATTGGGAAGTAATAAGTAGATGATGGGTTGCTAGAGTGAAAGAAGCTTAAACCCAAGTTTATGCGTTGCTTCGTAAGGGGTTGATTTGGATCCATATGTTTCATGCTATGGTTAGGTTTACCTTAATACTTCTTTTGTAGTTGTGGATGCTTGCAATAGGAGTTAATCAAAAGTAGGATGCTTGTCCAAGTAAGGACAGCACCAAGCACCGGTCCACCCACATATCAAATTATGAAAGTACCGAACGTGAATCATATGAGTGTGATGAAAACTAGCTTGATGATAATTCCCATGTGTCCTCGGGAGCGCTTTTCTCTATATAAGAGTTTGTCCAGGCTTGCCCTTTGCTACAAAAAGGATTGGGCCATCTTGCTGCACTTTATTTACACTTGTTACTTGTTACCCGTTACAAATTACTTTATCACAAAACTATATGTTGCCGAAATTTTAGTGCTTGCAGAGAATACCTTACTGAAAGCCGCTTATCATTTCCTTCTGCTCCTCATTGGGTTCGACACTCTTACTTATCGAAAGGACTACAATAGATCCCCTATACTTGTGGGTCATCAGGCCGTGCCATGAACTTGGCATAAGCCGGCCGTCCAAACAGAGCATGATATGGGCTATGAATCTTGACCACCTCAAAGGTTAATGTCTCAGCCTGGGAATCATATTCATCCCCAAAGGCGACCTCCAAAGCAATCTTGCCTATATGATATGCCGACTTACCAGGCACCACTCCATGGAAAACAGTATTGGACGGCTTAAGATTTTTATCAGTCAACCCCATACGACGGGAAGTATCATAATAAAGGATATTGATGCTGCTACCTCCATCCATGAGTACCTTAGTGAACTTGCACCCTCCAATCTGAGGTGCCACAACCAAAGCCAGATGACTTGGATTGTCAACCCGGGCGGGTGATCCTCCCGACTCCACACAATGGGTTGCTCAGACCATCACAAGTAACGAGGAATTGCCGGTTCAACGGCATTCACAGCCCTTTTATGGAGCTTCTGATCCCGCTTGCGTAGACTCGTGGTGAAGACATGGTACTGTCCACTATTCAGCTGCTTCGGGTTATTCTGATAACCGGACTAATGATGCTGCTGGTTGCCCTGACCAGACTGTTGATGAAAACCGCCCTGATTGCCATGATTGCCTTGATTACCTTGGAAACCAGTGTTAGAACCGCTGTCGGTGTCAAAATCGGCGGATCTCGGGTAGGGGGTCCCGAACTATGCGTCTAGGATCGATGGTAACAGGAGACGGGGGACACGATGTTTACCCAGGTTCGGGCCCTCTCTATGGAGGTAATACCCTACTTCCTGCTTGATTGATCTTGATGAATATGAGTGTTACAAGAGTTGATCTACCACGAGATCGTAATGGCTAAACCCTAGAAGTCTAGCCTATGTGAATATGGTAATGAATCTGTCCCTATCCGGACTATACTCTCCAGTTTATATAGACACCAGAGAGATCTAGGGTTACATGGAGTTGGTTACATAAGAGGGAATCTTCATAGTCGGTCGCCTAGCTTGCCTTCCACGCCATGTGGCATCCACTCCGGACACGGGTTCAATCTTCGGTCTTCATGTCTTCACAGCCCATCAGTCCGGCCCACGGATAACAGGCCGGACGCCCGAGGACCCGTTAATCCAGGACTCCCTCAGTAGCCCCCGAACCAGGCTTCAATGACGAGGTGTTCGGCGTTCGAAGTGTCTTCGGCATTGCAAGGCGGGTTCCCTTCTCCAAGTAATGTATTCGGCTGTTGACTCAATATTGTTCCCCTCGGCTTCTGCGCACTAATAACTTCATCTTCCACGTGTCGAGCGAATGCGGAAAGTCAGGGTATTTTTGCAAATGACACCCCGTCCATGCAAGGAGCGCGCCTATTAAAGATACTGGATCTCAGATCCATGCGACACCACACCGAGAAGATCCCCGGAGACTGCTAGGAGAGACCATTCCAGCAAGGCTAGCATTCCCGGCTCCTCCTCCCGTTCCAGCCCAAAGAAAAGCGAGTGGGAGAAGTGCTCTGTGTCTCACAGCCAGTTAGCAAAGTTGCAAATGCAGGGATTTCTTCCTCCCGCGGATCTGGTCCCTGTTCGAGCAGGGCTGGCTTCCTTCAATTGTGTGACTCAGGCGGAGGACTCCCCCATTCCGTCCGGGGAGGAGCGAGTGTGCTTCGTCCCCTATCTGATAAGAGGCGTCGGATTTCCAGTCCATCCGTTCCTCCGAGGGTTTCTGGAATATTATGGCCTTCAGCTCGATAACTTCACTCCTGCCTCTATCCTGCACATCGCAGGTTATGTTGCTTTATGCGAGCTATTTCTGGGTGTTGAAGCCCATTTTGAACTGTGGAGAAAATTGTTCTGTCTTGTCCCGCGTAACCATGAGGGGTCAATATTTGAAGTGGGCGGAGCCGAAGTGTGGCGCATCGCCGATACCGGATACCTGTCCGGCACACCAAGGAAGGCATCTAAAGAATGGCCTTCCGAATGGTTCTACATCGAGGATGTTGCGCTTCCTGACCCAGTTCAAAAGGGTCTCCCTGAATTTGCAAGCGTTCCGCTAAAGAAACGCCACAGTTGGCGCCCCCGGAGCCTTGAGGAGCACGACAGTGCGGAGGTTCGTCAACTCTTGGGCGAGATAAAGACACTCGCCCAGTCCGGATTAACAATGGTTGAGGTAATGGCGACCTCCATAACGCGAGGGGTTCAGCCGCTTCAATACAGAGGGCTCCCAATGTGGCACTACAACGGGGAGGACGACGCCTCCCGCTGCGGTCGAAAAGGTCCGGGCAGCCCCGCCGCCGTGGCCAAAATACTGGCCGAGCTGTTCAAAGGGGAGGAAGAGGAATTTCTTCACATCAATCGCAGAGATGGTTATTCTATGTATAATCCTCCCAGTTGGGTAAGCCCCAATCCTTCCGCTTTACTCATTCCGCTTCCCGGATTACCTTTGATAAATTTCTAATCCGCTTATAACAACATTGGCGAAGAATCACCGAGGGGTTTTACAGCCCCGCCCCACAGCCTGAGAACCACAACTGGGAGCTGGATACCAGGTCCGAAGAAGATCCGGACATATTCATAGTACTCGCAGAAGGGGTGTTTTACCAGGCGAGCTATGATGGCACGGAAGTGGCCATTATCGCCGATTATCCTGGTCTTCTTCCTACTTCCCACGTAAGTCGTCGAGAAAAAATCTCTCTCGAAAGAGCTTCCTCGCACTGCCTCACCCATCGCACTGTCTCGTGCTCCACAAGGGAGGCGTTGGAAGTCGCGCAAGTGAATGAGCAAGAAACCAAAAGGCTACAAGCTACAGGCGATCATGTACTGAAGCAAGCCATTATTGAGAAAAACCAGCTCCAGGATTGCAAGACCCAGCTAGGAGAAGAGCTGAAAGATGTGCGGGCCCAGCTAGCCGATTCCGTGAAGGAGAACAAGCAGCTGCAGGGCGGCATATTCAGTATGTATCTGAACTATTTTGAAAGTAGTTCGGTGATAGGAGAAACTGATATAGCTATGATTGCAGGTATATTAACGGGCCGTCCTGAAGAGGAGGTGTCCGGATCATCGAGTGATCTGCTGCAAAAGCTGTCGCAAGTGCACGAACAAGCGCGGCTGGCGATGCGGAGTGTTGCCAAGGCTCTATGGCCATCCGCCTCCCCTCCAGGAAGTATGGAGGAGCTTTTCGAGCGGTTCAAAGGAGCGCGGCGGCGTATCTGGCTATGGAAGATATCGGCCTGTCGAGAGGGTGCGCGAGAGGCTTGGGCCATGGTGAAGACTCGGTATACCAAGCTTGATCCTAATCACATGGCGCGGGTCGGACCGGTAGGGCCGAATGGGGAAGAAATTCCCGTTAGTTTGGTGTATGACCAAGTAGGGGTGGCCGCCAAATATTCCCAACAAGATTGCAAGTTAGATCGCCTATTGGACGGTATAGAGGAGGAAGTGTTTGAGTCCAGGTGACTATTTACATTCCTCACCATATGGAATTCTAGCTGAATTGTATAACATTTGTCATGGCAAACCTTTTCGCTTAAACCTCCCGACCCAAAGGTGCGGAGTGTTTCCGAATACCGTCACGGCCGAATAGGCTGGGGTATGCGTGGAAAACTAACCGTAGGGATCATAGTTGCTTGAACAGACAAGTTGTATCCGGCTAGTTATGTTATATTACATTGAGATTGTAAGAAACATCTTCCAGGGAGAATAGTTCCGTTAAGGGTTCCTTTCCCTGGGTATGCATACATTAGTAGACATGTCAGAATTGTGATGTGAAAATCACAGTGTGTATAGCTTCTGGGGGTTCACAATAGAGTGAGTGCAAAAAGGTATTTTTTCATCCACCGACCGAATATTCCCTTAAGAACGCTAGCTTTCGGCTTCACCCAGTCTGAGGCACACATCCGGATGAACCGGCAGTAACAATCACAGAGGTGCTCCCTTTACCACCTAGCCGAATAATCAGGAACATAGGGGTAAGCACAGGAGCCAGGCAACCTAGCTTGGCCAAAACTTAAGTCATATCGATGCATATAATGGTGAAGAAAAGACATACAGGAAAAAACGCGTATGTGTGATGAGCTTAATGCTCGGCAGGTAATATTAACAAGCTTCTGTTAAAAGAAGCCCCCGGGTATAATGAGCGTATGTTTGTAAAAATGTGTACGTCAGCAGTATTCGGTCAAGCCGAATGAGAGCCTTAAAGCGAAAAAAATGTGTAAAAGGGGGAAAGAGTTATGGAAACTATAAGGGAGAAGGAGACTAACAAAGGGTTCGGCGCTAGGCATAGAACCTTCGGAGTCTGGCCGCATTCCAGGGGTTTGGCTCTAGGCGATTGTCTAATGCATCACGAAGACGGTACGCTCCTCCGGTAAGAACTTCATCAATTATGAAGGGACCCTCCCATTTGGGCTTGAGTTTGTCCTTTTTCTTCTCCAGCAAGCGTAGAACGAGTTCGCCAACGTTGTAAGTCTTGGCCCGTACTTCTCTGCTTTGATATCTTCCAGCCTGCTGTTGATAAAATGTTGAACGGGCTTTGGCGACATCGCGTCCTCCTCCAGGGCGTCTAGGCTGTCCTGCCGATCCAACTCGGCCTCTTTCTCTTCGTACATACGCACTCGAGGTGAGTCATGTATAATATCGCAGGGCAATACAGCCTCTGCACCGTACGCCATGAAGAAAGGTGTGTATCCGGTAGTACAGTTGGGCGTGGTCCGCAGCCCCCAGAGTACGGATTCGAGCTCCTCGACCCAGTGTTTGTCTGATTCTTTCAAAGACCGCACTAGTCTGGGTTTGATGCCGCTCATAATAAGACCATTAGCTCGCTCGACCTGAACGTTTGTTTGCGGGTGGTAGACAGAGGCGTAATCGAGCTTAATGCCCAGATTAGCACACCAGGTTTTCACCTCGTCAGCCGTGAAATTCGAACCATTATCGGTGATGATGCTGTGCAGTACACAGTAACGGTGTACCACATCGGATATAAATGCAATCACCGGTCCGGACTCGGCCGTTTTAACTGGTCTAGCCTCTATCCACTTGGTGAATTTGTCCACCATGACCAGCAGATATTTTTTCTTATGGCTTCCCCCTTTAAGGGCTCCGACCATGTCCAAGCCCCAGACCGCGAAGGGCCATGTAATGGGGATTGTTTGTAGAGCGGTTGGGGGCATGTGGCTTTGGTTGGTGAAGAGTTGGCATCCGACACAGCGCTGGACGAGGTCCTGTGCGTCTGCCCGGGCCGTAGGCCAGTAAAATCATGTACGGAAGGCCTTGCTGACAAGTGCCCGGGCTGCGGCGTGGTGCCCACCGAGACCGGCGTGAATTTCTGCCAAGAGTTGCCGCCCCTCTTCCTCGGAGATACACCTTTGAAGGACTCCGGTAGTGCTTTTCTTGTAGAGCTCTCCTTCGTGAACTTTATAGGCCTTCGAACGCCGGACGATGCGGCGAGCCTCGTTCTGATCTTCTGGGAGCTCCTTCCTATTAAAGTAGGCCAAGAATGGTTAGGTCCACGGGGCAATTACTGCCATGATGAGGTGGGCCGATGGTGTTACTTCAGTGGTTGAAGCTCCGATGATATCGGCGTGTTCGTTATTTGTGTTTGTGTTCGGAACGGGACTGTCGTTGCTATCTCCCCCTTGCCATTCCACGGATGGCTTAAAGAGCCTTTCGAGGAAGATGTTAGGTGGGACGGGGTCGCGCTTAGCACCGATGCGAGCAAGAACGTCTGCCGCCTGGTTACTTTCGCGGGCGATGTGATGAAATTCGAGTCCCTTGAACCGAGCGGACATCTTCAAAACGACATTGTGATAAGCTGCCATCTTTGGATCTTTGGCATCAAAGTCTCCATTAATTTGGGATATCGCGAGGTTTGAGTCCCCGCGCACTTCCAGGCGTTGTATGCCCATTGATACGGCCATCCGGAGGCCATGTAGCAAGGCCTCGTATTCGGCTGCGTTATTGGAGTCTGTGTATAATATTTGGAGTACGTATTGGACGATATCTCATGTGGGGGACGTTAATACGACGCCCGCCCCTAGCCCTGCCGACATCTTGGAGCTGTCAAAATGCATCACCCAGTTGGAATACGCGCCGTACTCTTTAGGGAGTTCGGCTTCTGTCCATTCGGCGACGAAGTCAGCCAGTACCTGGGATTTGATGGCTCGATGTGGTTTGTACGTGATGTCAAATGGCAGGAGCTCAATGGCCCATTCGGCAATCCGGCCCGTTGCATCCCGGTTGTGAATTATATCATTGAGGGGCACTTCGGAGGCCACCGTGATAGAGCACTCCTGAAAGTAGTGTCGCAATTTTCGAGATGCCATGAAGACTGCATATGCTATTTTTTGATAATGAGGGTACCGGGATTTGCATGGTGTGAGGACGGTGGATACGTAGTATACCGGCTTCTGGAGCGGAAATTTGTGTCCGTTCTGTTCTCATTCGACGACGAGTACGGCGCTCACCACCTGGTGTGTTGCTGATATGTATAAGAGCATTGGTTCGCTGGCGTTTGGCGCGGCCAGGATTGGGTTGCTTGCTAGAAGGGCTTTTATTTCTTCCAGTCCGGCCGTTGCCGTGTCTGTCCACTCGAAGTTATAAGTGCGCCGTAGAAGGCGATAGAGCGGTAGCGCCTTTTCTCCCAACCTGGAGATAAAGCGGCTTAAAGCTGCCACACACCCAGCGAGTTTTTGGACCTACTTGAGTTCGGTTGGCGTAGCCAGTTGTGACAGAGCTCGGATTTTGGCTGGAGTTGCTTCAATTCCTCTATTGGAAACGATGAAGCCCAATAGCTTACCGGCGGGGACGCCAAAGACGCACTTTTCCGGGTTAAGCTTGATGTCGTATGTGCGGAGGTTGTCGAATGTGAGACACAAGTCGTCTATTAGTGTTTCGACGTGTCTAGTTTTGATGACGACGTCGTCCATGTAGGCCTCCACTGTTTTGTCGATCTATTTCTCGAGGCATGTTTGGATCATGCGCTGGTAGGTGGCGCCGGCGTTCTTGAGCCCGAAAGGCATGGTGTTGAAGCAAAACCGGCCGTATGGTGTAATGAATTCTGTTGCGGCTTGATCGGACTCCTTCATTTTGATTTGATGGTATCCGGAATATGCATCAAGGAAGTACAACAAGTCGTGACCTGAGGTAGCGTCAATGATTTGATCAATGCGGGGAAGAGGGAAGGGATCCTTAGGGCAAGCCTTGTTAAGGTCTTTGAAATCGACGCATAGGCGCCAGGATTTATCCTTCTTTAGTACCATTACCAAGTTTGCCAGCCAGTCCGGATGTTTAATGTCTTTGATGAATCCGGCCTCGATGAGTTTGGCTAGCTCCTCCCCCATAGCTTGTCGTTTGGGTTCGGAAAAGCGCCGCAAAGTTTGCTTGACTGGCTTATATCCCTTTAGTATGTTGAGGCTATGTTCGGCCAACTCGCGTGGGATTCCTGGCATATCGGAAGGATGCCAAGAGAATATATCCCAGTTTTCGCGCAGGAAGTCTCGTAGTGCGGCGTCGACTGCAGGGCTAAGTTGCGCTCCGATAGACGCTGTCTTCTTCGGGTCTGTTGGATGGACCTGAAATTTGACTATTTCTTCTGCTGGCTTGAAGGGAGTGGATTTGGGTCGTTTGTCCAGGATCACATCGTCCTTATCCATGGTGGAGCGTAGTGCGGTTAGTTGTTCGGCCGCAAGGGCCTCAGACAATGCCTCGAGGGCCAAGCATGCGGTTTATTCTCGGCGCGGAGGGCTATGTCCGGATCGCTGACGGGGTGATTATTCCATTAGGCCCGGGCATTTTTAGCTTCATATACCCATAATGAGGTATGGCTTGAAAGTGCATGAAGGCCTCTCGCCCTAACAGGGCGTGGTACCCACTGTTGAAAGGGGCCACCTGGAAAGTTATTTCTTCGGACCGATAATTCTCCGGCGTGCCGAACACTACATCAAGCGTAATTTTTCCTGCACACCGAGCTTCCCGGCTAGGAATGAT
This sequence comes from Triticum aestivum, assembly GCF_018294505.1. NCBI lineage: Eukaryota > Viridiplantae > Streptophyta > Magnoliopsida > Poales > Poaceae > Triticum > Triticum aestivum. The sequence goes on from NC_057799.1 coordinate 437,106,089, forward strand.
ACCTCGAAAGGTTGTGCTGCTTTTCTCGATGCGGCTCCTATCTATTTCCATCTTGTGGAGCGTGTCCTCGTAAATGAGGTATAGTCCGCTGCCGCCGTCCATGAGGACTTTTGTAAGTTGAAAGCCGTCCACGATGGGACTGAGGACTAGGGCAGCTGGCGCTCGGACTGTTCTGTATTTAGGTTCGTCACTGGCGTTGAAGGTTATGGCTGTGTCGTTCTAGGGGTCAATTGCAGCGACCTGGCAAACTTCGGCGAGATTGCGAAGTGCCCTTTTACGCTTGTTGTTTGAAGCGAATGTCTCGAAGACTGCCAATAATCTATTGTCGTTGTTTGCTGGAGGGTGTTGTTCTGGGGTGTCCTTGATAAGGATGTCCTCACCGCTCTTGGCTACCTGCCGAAGTATCCAGCATGCTCTAAGGCTGTGGGTTGCCACGATATCCGGCGTCGTGTCTATTTTCCATGGGCCATTGAGCCATCCCTCCAGAACGGTGCAGCAGTCTTTTACCTTGTTTTTAACAAGGAGGAATCTGGCCCAGAAGTGGTGGACCATTTCCTGAGACTTTTGTTTGATGCTCCTGAGAGCATCTATGTCCGGGTGGGTGGGTGGAATTGAATCCGAACCCTGACCCGATTTTGGATCCGGAGTTTGGAGGTCTACCGGGCCGGACAGTTCGGGCTCCGGGATATCGACTGATTTTTTAGGCTCGTCGTCCGACTCTATGTTCGGAGGAAGAGACATGCTTTTCTGCCGGAAAATATCCGGCTCTTCGAGATCGGCGATCCGAACATAGTTTGTCTTCAATGTAGTGGAAGAGTTGCTCCGCTCCTCGACTACCGCTATCTGATGGGTGATCGGTGGAGTTTTAATTTCTCTCTGGTCGGGTTTAAGCCCGACCCGATCGTAGTTTGTAGCGACCCCCAAGGCGGCCATGCGATCCAGGAGTTCATTCAACGATGATAACTCCATTGGATCCATGCGGGCGGAGTATTCGGGATCAACGCGGAGGCAATTTTCGATGACTTGAGAGGTCATCATCGGCTTAAGGGCCGAGCCGGCGGTAATGACGAAGCCACCGAGCCGGAGGGTCTGGCCTGGGGCCAGGGCTCCTCCAGAGATGATATTATCCTTGACAACAAGGTGAGCCATCAACCCTCTTGGTGACGGCACAGTGGAACTCTCAATGAAAGCACCAATGTCGGTGTCAAAACCGGCGGATCTCGGGTAGGGGGTCCCGAACTGTGCGTCTAGGATCGATGGTAACAGGAGACGGTGGACATGATGTTTACCCAGGTTCGGGCCCTCTCTATGGTGGTAATACCCTACTTCCTGCTTGATTGATCTTGATGAATATGAGTGTTACAAGAGTTGATCTACCACGAGATCGTAATGGCTAAACCCTAGAAGTCTAGCCTATGTGAATATGGTAATGAATCTGTCCCTATCCGGACTATACTCTCTGGTTTATATAGACACCGGAGAGATCTAGGGTTACATGGAGTCGGTTACATAAGAGGGAATCTTCATAGTCGGTCGCCTAGCTTGCCTTCCACGCCATGTGGCATCCACTCCGGACATGGGTTCAATCTTTGGTCTTCATGTCTTCACAGCCCATCAGTCCGGCCCACGGATAACAGGCCGGACGCCCGAGGACCCCTTAATCCAGGAATCCCTCAACTGCCACCACCATAACCCGGGCCCTGAGAGCCGGATCCTGAGCCGCCACCTGGCCCATGATTGTTTTGAAAAATATTGGAATTTTTGTACTCCTTCATGATGAAGCAGTCCTTCCAAAGGTGAGTGGACGGCCTTTCATGTGTACCATGCCTCGGGCAGGGCTGATTTAGCATCTGCTCAAGATTGAAGCCTAATCCCCCAAGCCATGGGTGCGGCTTACCCTTTCGACGCTGACCATTATTCTGCGCATTGGTATTAGCCACAAATTCCAAATTGTTATCCGCTTTGCGCTTACCGTTGCCTCCCTGACTCGCCGGGTTATGCTGCTGCCCTCTGGTGTTACGGCTCTTCTTTCCCTTTCTCGACTTTTCATCATCAGACTCGGGGTCCTTGGTACCATCCGAGTTAGCATACTTAACCAGAGCCGTGTTGGATCACGGGTTCCGGCAAAACGCTCAAGGTTCGAACACTGGGGTGCGCGCGGAGATTTCCTCCCTACCGATCTACGCCCTAGCTTGCTAAGATCTCGCGGATGAACTCGACGAACTCACAACACAAAGACACAAGATTTATACTGGTTCGGGCCACCGTTGTGGTGTAATACCCTACTCCAGTGTGGTGGTGGTGGATTGCCTCTTGGGCTGATGATGAATAGTACAAGGGGAAGAACAGCCTCCTGAGGTTGAGGTGTTCTTGTGCCCTACGAACTAGTGGGTGCCAGGATGGAGTGGATCCAGTCCAAGATGATCCCGGTGAGCTCTCCGATCGCCCCGCTACTCTGGTGGCTAGTTCTACATATATAGGCCCTGGTCCTCTTCCCAAATATTGAGCGGGAAGGGAGCCAACAACGGCCAATTCAAAGGGGGACAGCTAGTACAGCTTATCCTAACAAAAGCGGCCTTCGCCTGCGGAAAGCTCTGGTGGTGACGCCGTCTTGGGCTCCACGGTGACCTCCGTCCTGCCGTCCTGCTAGTCTTGGTCTCATTGCACTGATATGGAAACCTTTGCCTAATGCCTCGGTACTCCGCGCCTGCGCTTGCCTCCTTAGCACCAAAGAGGAAACAAGGACGTTGCACGTGCTGGCGCCCGCCTGATCCTGATCGTCATGGCTCACGTCACGAGAGCCTCGCGAGGTTCGCCCTGCCTTGATATCTCCGCTCCTCGCGAGGCAGCCTGGTGAGGCCGCTCCTGAGGAGGTCTTGCGTCGTCTGCCTCGTGAGGCTTGGCCCCTCGCGAGGGTCTTGAATGTATCGCTGATGAAGATGGGTCGTACAGGCCTGCCAGCAAAGCCACGCACGATGCGCCGCGGGCCCCAGAAGCCTACGGCCTTGGTCGACGCGTGGTAGTTGATTGGACGTGGGCGTCTCCGCTTCCCCATGCTGCCTTTGAATCCGCCTGGCTATGCGGCCCCTGCAGCCTATACAGTTATTCTTCCCTCGTCCACGCCTGGCTCCCCCAATCTCTCTGCTTTCTCGAGACTCTGCTCCTCCCCTCCAATCTGATCTGCACCCTGCCTGCCTCGTCGCTATGACGCCGGAACGAGCAGACAAGGGGAAGAAGCCCCTGCCTTCGCCAAGTGCGCCTCCGTCCTTCGAGCCTGTGCTCGGCCGACCCCTGCTGCTCAACGATGAGGCCATGGACAAGGTGTGCCCCATGCTTGCTTCCAGTTTCAACGAGTGGGGGGAGACGGTGGCTTGGCCTGTGTCTCGCGCTCGCATTGCTCGGGCAGTCACTGAGGTCCCAATCTTCATAGATGCCCTCTAGGCTGGCCTGATTCCTCCCTTCTTCGCCTTCTTCAACGCGGTGCTCGAGCATTATCAGATCCACATGCTGCATCTCGACCCTCAATCTGTGACTCTTCTCGCTGTCTTCGCCTTCGTGTGCGAAGCCATGGTGGGCATCGCTCCTTCTGTGGCCCTCTTCTGCCATTTCTTCTCATTGCATCTGACTGACCCTCGGCAGAGCTCGGGGTGCGTGAGCTTCCAGGCCGTGGCCGCGACAGCGGGCGCGGGGATCGACTTTGAGCTTCCTCCATCCATGAGCGAGTTTCGAACACGATGTGTGTTTGTCGACGCCGGTGTGCTCAGCCCTCTGCTCCGTGCTCCGCCAGGGCTACCGTTCCCAACTCCAGTTGGGGCCACTAGAGGCTCGCGAGCCCGCGTCTCGTTCCCGTCTGGCTCTGGCTGAGGAGGTTGAAGGACCGCGACGCGACTGCGCCTATGGTGGTGAAGGAGTTCGTCAAGCGCCGAGTCGCTCCGCTTCAGCGCCATTCCCGCCCGATGTGGGCCTTGGTCAGCAGTCAGGACCATATGAGGTTTCAGGAGGAGGGGCTTCCTCTTAAGACACGGCAAACGATGCTTGCGGTCCTGACGGGTGCCCCTCTGCCGGACGACATGCCCAGGAAGAGCTGTCTGCTGTACCGCTGCGCGAACAACGCTGAATTTGCCGAAAGCATGCCCTCCTTTGATGAGTGGGGGTTGCGCCCGATTGGCCTGGTGGGGCCCCGCGAGATCCCCGTTGACGTGGTTCCCTTCCTCGCCACCGGTGCCGAGCTCGTCCCAAGTGTGGGCGCAGGGGGGCAAGCTCCGACGGAGGTCGGCGGCTTGAGTGCTGAGCAGCTTATGCCGCCTGGTGATCCTGGGGCGTCGTCCTCGGGAGCTCGCGATCCCTCCCCTAGGGCGTCGGTTACTGAGGCGGCGTAGCATGCGGCTCCCGAGGTCAAAGTCCCGGAAGCCTCAGGAGGTCGTGGTGAGACGGCGCCCGACTGTTCACCGCAACCGGGCACCCCTGAAGTTGTCCCTCCAAGCTCTACCTCGGCCTCGCACCGCGCTGGCCGCCACGTCCAGCGCTTCGGTCGGCTTTGCGTGGACTTCGAGGAGCTCCGCAAGAGGAAAGGATCCCCGAGCGGCAACAACATCTTCGGGCCGCTGAAGCGAAGGAAGTACATCACCGTCGACGTGTAACTACCGTACCGCTATGGCTTCTTGTGTGTTGTTTCCATCTCCTGACGTCAGTTCTTCAGGGCTCCTTCCGTCGAGGCTGCTGCGCCTCCTGAGAAACGGTCTCCTCTTTCCTCGACTCCCCCACTGGCCTTGAGCGCTCCGAGTACGCTTGCTGCCCCTGGAGCAGGGTTGGTTGAAGGGGAGCACTTGCCTTCGTGGCGCACTGATCCTGGGACCTTGTCGTTCCTCCCCCGCGGCTTGGCATGGAGCTTGGCGGGCGTGCCCAGGACCCCTCCTCCGGTCATGGACAGTAGCTGGTTGGCTTCAGTCTTCGGTTCCTCTCCAAGCAGCGGGCCCCGACCGGCTAGGGCCCCCAGCGAGGACTGGCTGGCGCCTGGGGCAGCAGAAGCCCCCAGCCCCCTGCCGAGAGGCGGTGCGCCGCTTGATGTCCCGCCTGCAACCCTCGAGGTGGAGGACAAGGTGGGCCGTGCGTTCGAGTCTGAGCACGGGCAAAGCGTCGTTCGCCATGAGCTCTTCCAGGAGGCGATGGGCGCGATGAGCCGACTTGGTGAAGAACTCGCGGATGTCAACTCGCGTCTTGAGGCTGAAGGTCTTCGGCTGGCGGAGGAGTGGTGTAAGCTGAGGGTGGCCGTCAACCTGGGCTGCTACCAGCATGATCTTGACAATGTGAAGGCCGAGGCATCCCTCAAGGTTTCCTGCGAAGCTTGCTCCCGAGCCTTGGAGGAGGCTCGCGAGGCTGCGGAGAAGCGTGCGTGGGAGCTCTAGGCCTGGAGTGCGTCCCTCGAGCAGCAGGTGGAGGCGCGCAGAGCCGCCCTTGCTTCGCTGAGGGGGACGCCCACCAAGGAAGAAGAGGCCCGGAAGCGCGAGGAGGCGTTGGCCCTGGAAGCCGTGGAGCGCAGCCTCGAGCTCGAGCAGTTGGAGACGAGGGAACGCCAAGTTGCCCAGGCAAAGGATGTCGTTGGGGCTCGCGAGGTCAGGGTCCAGGAGGAGGTCAACCGCCGGGTTGCCGAGGCTAGCGCAGATCTCGAGGGTTGGCACGACCTGAAGCTGAAGCTTGCGGAAGCGGAGGCAACGGATGTCGGTGTCAAAACCTGCGGATCTCGGGTAGGGGGTCCCGAACTATGTGTCTAAGGCGGATGGTAACAGGAGGCGGGGGACACGATGTTTACCCAGGTTCGGGCCCTCTCGATGGAGGTAATACCCTACTTCCTGCTTGATTGATCTTGATGATATGAATATTACAAGAGTTGATCTACCACGAGATCATAGAGGCTAAACCCTAGAAGCTAGCCTATGGTATGATTGTTGTTGTCCTACGGACTAAACCCTCTGGTTTATATAGACACCAGAGGGGGCTAGGGTTACACAGAGTCGGTTACAAGGGAGGAGATCTACATATCCGTATTGCCAAGCTTGCCTTCCACGCCAAGGAGAGTCCCATCCGGACACGGGTCAAAGTCTTCAATCTTGTATCTTTATAGTCTAACAGTCCGGCCAAAGGACGTAGTCCGGCTGTCCGAGGACCCCCTAATCCAGGACTCCCTCAGTAGCCCCCAAACCAGGCTTCGATGGCGATGAGTCTGGCGCGCAGATTGTCTTCGGCATTGCAAGGGGGGTTCTTCTCCAAATTCTGAGTACCTATTGAGTAGTGTCCGGCTTCCCATAAATATTGCACTCCTTGGCTTCCGCGCCTAATAATGGTTATCTTCCACATGTCGAGCGAATGCGAGAAGCCAGGGCATTTTTACATTTGCCACCCTAGCCATGTGAGTAAATCGTCTATTAAAGAGACGGGGATTCTCAGATCCAGATCACACCATCCCCCAACAGCGAGTATCCATCGGAGCGCGCCCGAAAAAAATCCATTCCAGCATGGCCGGCCATCGCAGCTCCTCCTCTCGCTCCCGTAGCCCGAAGCCCGGCAATTGGAAGAAGTGTTCTGTCCCCCACAGCCAATTAGTAGAGTTACAGACCCAGGGATTTCTCCCTCCAGAGTATATGGTCCCCGTTCGAGCCGGGCTCGCCACCTACAATGGCGGGGAGCAAGCGGAGAGCTTTCCCAACCCATCCATGGGGGAGCGGGTATGCCTTGTCCCTTACTTGTTAAGAGGGCTTGGATTCCCAATTCATCCGTTCCTCCGCGGGCTCCTGGAGTTCTACGGCCTCCAGCTGCATAATTTTACTCCCGCCTCCATATTACACATCGCTGGCTATGTCGCCCTTTGCGAGCTGTTTCTGGGCTGCGAAGCTCATTTTGAGCTATGCAAGAGGATATTCTACCTTGTACCCCGTACACAGGAGGGGTCAATATATCAAGTGGGCGGAGCCGAGATATGGCGCATCACCGGGATCGGATACCTGTCCGGTACTCCGAAGAAGACATCCGAAGACTGGCCTTCAGAGTGGTTTTATATGGAGGACGTCCCCCTTCCGGACCCAATTCGGATGGGCCTTCCTGAGTTCGACAACGCTCCCTTGAAGAAACGCCGCAGCTGGCGCCCTCGGAGCCCTCAGGAGGAAGATAACGGGGAAGTCCTTTACCTAATGAGTCGGATACAGACGCTAGCCCAGTCAGGATTGACTGTAATTGAGGTTATATCAATATGTATAATGCGGGGGGTGCAGCCACTTCAATATCAGGGACAACCCATGTGGCACTTCAATGGAGAAAACGATGCTACCCGCTGCGGTCGTAAGGGGCCGGACTCCGTCGCTGCTCTAGCGAAGATACTGTCCGGTTTATAAAAAGGAGAGGAAGAGGAGTTCATCCGCATTAAGCCACGGGATGGATTCTCCATGTACAACCCTCCAAGCTGGGTGAGGTGTCACTTTTTACTCCAGACCTTCCTGCATTCTTTGTCATACATATTTACCATGCTACTTCATAGGAGGAGCTGCGAAAAGCTAAGAGGGAGGTCCACGGCCCGCCTCCACAACCAGAGGACCCTGACCGGGCCCTCGACCCCGGAATCGAAGAGGATCCGGACACATTTGTGGAGCTGATTGACAGGATGTTCTATCAATTGAGCTGCGATGATGCCATGGTGGCCATCATAGCCGATTATCCTGGACTACTCCCTGCATCGCATGTAAGTAAAACCAGAGTCCCAACTTCCAAGAAGGATCCCCTTTTCTGCACTTCACCTACCGCACACATATGGTGTCTTACAGGGAAGGCCCTCGGGACGCCATGCCGAACCCGCGGTGACTCACCAACAAGGGGCACCGAAGCCGGGTAGGCTTAAAAGGAAGGCGGTCAGGACTGAGACGCTGTTGCAGAGGTATGAAACAGAACCCCGCTCCGTGGTTGTCGTCTTTTAAAATATAATAAAGTCCATGTTTCCTTGTAGGAAAAAAACTCGCCGGACTATATCCGGAGAGGTTGCCGGCCACGCCTCCACCAGCCGGGCTCCAGAGCCGGACCTAGAGGCGGACGCTAACATGGGGCCAACACCGGATGTTCCTTCTACAGAGGATGTAGATAGGCTGTCTGCTACGAATTCCGAAGTGGAGAGTGCCATGAATCACAGGCGCCGCCGGGCCGTATTCCGCGACGCTTGTTTCTCCCAAGAGGCGTTCGACGCCTTTAACTCAGGAGACGCGTACATCCGAGCTGCTCAAAATGGTCTTGCCAGAGCCACGGACCAGTATGTAAATGATATACAGGTAAGAAAATCTGATAATTATGTATATCAGTAGCCCCTGAGACTTCAAACAGTTGACACAACTGATTTAAGGATCATTATTTGTGCAGGTACTTACGGAGAAGAAAACCCAATTGTCTCAAGAGCTGGAAGAGTGCAAAGCCCAGCTACGGGCCGCAGTTTCCGCAATGAAGGAGTCCGTGAAGTCCCCCTCTGGTAACACTTGCCTCTATCAAAAAGAATGACATGTACCGACTAGTATGCGGCATGCATGCAAATCTAACAATAGATTCTGCAGATGATCCCGGGGTTAATCCGGAGGTAGTGCAAGGGGATGAGCAACATGCTCAACGACAGTTAAAGGCTGGCGAGCGCGTGCTTAAGCAGGTTAGGCAGGAGAAAAACAATCTCCAAGATGCCAATATCCGGCTGAGTGTTGAACTGAAAGATGTTCGGGCCCAACTTGCTGACTCCGTAAAGGAGAATAAGAGGCTTCGACGCGGCATTTTTCGTAAGTGCTTGAACGAACTTTTTATTGAGTTCGGCGAAGAAACCGGCTAACAGAGTTATATCTGTAGGTATGCTGACGGGTCGTCCCGCAGAGGAAATGCCCGGGTCTGCAGGTGATCTTCTGCCAGAGCTCTCACAACTGCACGAACAAGTTCGGCAGGTGATGCAGGGCATTGCCCAAGCCTTGTGGCCATCCGCCTCCCTGCCAGGAGGCATGGGGGAGCTTGTAGAGAAGCTCAAGGGAGCGCGGCGGCGCTTCCGATTATGGAAGATATCAGCCTGCCGACAAGGTGCAAGGGAAGCCTGGGCCATGGTGAAGACGCGATATACCAAGGCTGACCCGAACCACATGGCCGAGGTCGGACCTGTGGGGCCTGATGGGAAAGAGATCCCCGTCAGTTTGGTGTATGACCAGGTAGAATTAGCCGCAAAGTATTCCCAACAGGATTGTAGGCTAGACAGCCTGTTGGATGGTATAGAAGAAGAATTTAGTCAGTCTAAGTGACTGTGTACTTCAAGTGACATGTATTGTCCCTAGCCGGATTGTAAATCATTTGTCATGGCGGACCTTTCGCTTCGACCTCTGGACCCGACAGTCCGGAGTGTATCCGAATACCCGCTCAGTTATGTAAAAACCGGGGTACGCGTGGAAACCAGGCGTAGGGGTCATAAGTGCTTGAACAGACAAGTACCCAACTAGCTATGTTATATTACATGGATAGTAAGAAACATCTTCCAGGGAGAATAGTTCCGTTAAGGGTTCCTTTCCCTGGGTACGCATGCCTAATGTGCATGTCCGAACTGCGAAAAGAGACGCAGGATATAAACATCTGGGGGCATGTATTACAATAAATAAAGTCATCTTTTGTTCACCGACCGAGTATTCCCTTAAGAACGCTAGCTTTCGTCTTCACGCAGTCTGAGGTACACATCCGGCTGACCTGGCAGTAACAATCGCAGAGGTGCTCCCCTTATGCCCTAGCCGAATTAACGGGAACGTAGGGCATAAACACAAGAGCCAGGCAACCCAGCTTGGCCAAAACTTAAGTCATATCGATGCATATAATGGCAAAAAAAGGTACATGTGGAATAATAACACATGTGTGGGGCATAGAGCCCGGAAAATAGTTATATTAAGCTTCTGTATAAGAAGCCCCCAGGTATCATGAGCGCAACTAGCCCGTCAAGATTGTGCAGTCACGACACATTTTAGCCTTTGAAGGCCTTGAAGAAGAAAAAAGGGGAAGAAAGAGAGAAAGAAAGAAAAGACAGATGACGAATATATAAAAAATTGACAGAGGTAAGGAGACGAACACCGAGTCCGGCACTAGGCGTAGAACCTTCGGAGTCTGGCTGCGTTCCATGGGTTTGGTTTGAGTCGATTGTCCGATGCATCCCGCAAACGGTACGCTCCACCGGTCAGAACTTGGTCAATCACGAAGGGACCTTCCCATTTGGGCTTGAGCTTGTTCTTTTTCTTCTCCGGCAGGCATAGAACGAGTTCACCAACGTTTTGGCCCGTACTTCTCTGCTTTGATACCTTCGAGCCTGTTGCTGATAGAATGCGGAACGGGCTTTTGCCACGTCACGCTCCTCCTCCACGGCGTCCAAACTGTCCTGCCGATCAAGCTCGGCTTCTTTCTCTTCATACATGCGCACTCGAGGTGAGTCATGAATTATGTCGCAGGGCAGTACCGCCTCTGTGTCGTACACCATAAAAAATGGTGTGTATCCGGTAGTGCGATTCAGCGTGGTCCGCAGCCCCCATAGTACGGAGTCGAGCTCCTCTACCCAGTGCGTATCTGATTCCTTCAAGGATCGCACTAATCTGGGTTTAATGCCGCTCATGATAAGACCATTTGCTCGCTCAACTTGACCGTTAGTTTGCGAGTGATAGACAGAAGCATAATTGAGCTTGATGCCCATGTTGCTGCACCAAAGTTTTACCTCGTCGGCTGTAAAGTTCGAGCCGTTATTGATGATGATGCTGTGGGGACGCCATAATGGTGTACAACCCCGGATATGAAGTCTATCACTGGTCCGGATTCGGCCGTTTTAGCTGGTTTGGCTTCTATCCATTTGGTGAATTTATCCACCATGACCAATAAGTATTTTTTCTTATGGCTTCCCCCTTTGAGGGGTCCGACCATATCAAGCCCCCAGACCGCAAAGGGCCAAGTAATGGGGATTGTTTGGAGAGCGGTAGGCGGCATATGGCTTTGGTTTGCAAAAAGCTGGCAACCGACGCAACGTTGAACGAGGTCCTGTGCGTCTGCTCGGGCCGTCGGCCAGTAGAAACCTGTACGGAAGGCCTTGCTTACAAGGGCCCGAGCTGCGGCGTGGTGGCCGCCAAGTCCAGCATGAATTTCTGCCAAAAGTTGCCGTCCTTCCTCTTCGGAGATGCACCTTTGAAGGACTCCGGTAGAGCTTTTCTTATAAAGCTCTCCCTCGTGGACCTTGTAGGCTTTAGACCGCCGCACAATGCAACGTGCCTCGTTTGGGTCCTCAGGTAGTTCCTGCCTAGTTAGGTAGGCCAAGAAGGGTTCTGTCCACGGGGCGATGACAGCCATAATCACGTGGGCGGAAGGTGTTATTTCGGTGGCAGAGCCTCCGATTACGTCAGAGTGTTCGGTATCTGGTGTTGTGGCCAAGTCCGGACTGTTGTTGCCGGTCTCTCCTTCCCATACCACGGATGGCTTAAACAGCCTTTCCAAGAAGATATTGGGTGGGACAGGGTCGCGCTTAGCGCCGATGCGGGCGAGGATGTCCGCCGCTTGATTGTTTTCTCGGACCACATGGTGGAATTCGAGCCCCTCGAACCGAGCTGACATTTTGAGGACGGCGTTGCGGTAAGCCGCCATTTTTGGGTCCTTGGCGTCAAAGTCTCCATTTATTTGAGATAGCGAGGTTCGAATCCCCACGCACCTCTAGGCGTTGAATGCCCATGGAGACTGCTATCCGGAGACCATGCAACAGGGCCTCATATTCTGCTGTATTGTTGGAGTCTGTGTATAATATTTGGAGTACGTATTGGACGGTATCTCCGGTGGGGGATGTCAGAACGACGCCTGCCCCCAGACCAGCCAGCATCTTTGAACCGTCAAAGTGCATGATCCAATTGGAGTACGCGTCGTACTCTTTAGGGAGTTCGGCTTTCGTCCATTCGGCGATGAGATCGGCCAGTACTTGCGACTTAATGGCTCGTCGTGGTTTATATGTTATGTCGAACGGGAGGAGCTCGATAGGCCATTTAGCAATCCAGCCCGTGGCATCGCGGTTATTTATTATGTCGTTGAGTGGTACTTCAGAGGCCACCGTGATTGAACACTCTTGAAAGTAGTGTCGTAGTTTCCGGGATGCCATGAAGACCGCGTATGCTATCTTTTGATAATGTGGGTACCGTGATTTGCATGGCGTGAGGACAGTGGATACATAATATACCGGCTTTTGAAGCGGGAACTTATGTCCGTCCATCTCTCGTTCGACGACGAGCACTGCGCTTACAACTTGGTGTGTTGCTGCTATATATAGCAGCATTGGTTCGCCGACGTTAGGTGCGGCCAAGATTGGGTTTGTGGCCAAAAAGGCTTTTATTTCTTCCAACCCGGCCGTGGCCACATCCGTCCACTCGAAGTGTTCGGTGCGTCGAAGAAGGCGATAAAGGGGTAGTGCCTTTTCTCCTAATCAGGAGATAAAGCGGCTTAAGGCAGCCACGCATCCAGTTAATTTCTGGATTTGCTTGAGGTCTGTTGGGATAGCCAACTGTGACAGAGCTCGGATTTTAGCCGGATTAGCTTTAATTCCTCTACTGGAGACGATGAAGCCCTGGAGGTTTCCGGCGGGCACGCCGAAAACGCATTTTTCTGGATTGAGCTTGATGTCGTATGTTCGGAGATTGTCGAACGTGAGCCTCAAGTCGTCTATTAAGGATTCGACGTGTCTGGTTTTAATGACCACATCGTCTACGTATGCCTCCACTGTTTTGCCGATCTGTGTTTCCAGGCATGTCTGAATCATGCATTGATAGGTTGCACCGGCGTTTTTAAGCCCGAAAGGCATGGTGTTAAAACAGACGGGGCCGTATGGGGTGATAAATGCCGTTGCGGCTTGATCGGACTCCGCCATCTTGATTTGATGGTATCCGGAGTATGCGTCGAGGAAACACAATGAGTCGTGTTCTGCAGTAGCGTCGATAATTTGATCGATGCGGGGGAGGGGGAAGGGATCCTTGGGGCAAGCCTTGTTAAGGTCCTTGAAATCGACACATAGGCGCCAGGATTTATCCTTCTTTGGTACCATCACCAGGTTTGCTAGCCAGTTCGGATGTTTTATTTCTCTAATGAATCCGGCCTCAAGTAACTTGGCTAGCTCCTCTCCCATGGCTTGTCGCTTAGGTTCAGAGAAACGCCGAAGAGTCTGCTTGACCGGCTTGAACCCCTTTAGAATGTTAAGGCTATGCTCGGCCAGCCTGCGTGGGATTCCTGGCATGTCTGAAGGATGCCAGGCGAATATGTCCCAATTTGCGCGCAAGAACTCCAGTAGTGCGGCGTCTACTCTGGGTTTTAACTGTGCCCCGATGGATGCTGTTTTTGTAGGGTCCGTTGGATGGACTTGGAATTTGACTATTTCGTCCGCTGGTTTAAAAGAGGTGGACTTGGATCTTTTGTCAAGTATCACATCGTCCCTGTCCACTGTGGAGCGCAGCGCAGTTAATTCCGAGGCCGCGAGGGCTTCGGATAACGCCTCGAGGGCTAGTGTGGCGGTTTTATTTTCGGCGCGGAGTGCTATGTCCGGATCACTAGCTAGAGTGATGATTCCATTAGGCCCGGGCATTTTGAGCTTCATGTACCCGTAATGGGGTATAGCTTGGAAGATCGTGAATGCCTCCCGCCCTAGAAGGGTGTGGTATCCGCTATTGAATGGGGCCACTTGGAATGTGATTTCTTCGGACCTATAATTCTCCGGCATGCCGAATACCACATCTAGTGTGATTTTCCCAGCACATCGTGCCTCCCGACTAGGGATGATTCCTCTGAAGGTCGTGCTGCTTTGCTCAATGCGGCTTCTGTCTATTTCCATTTTTAGAAGAGTTTCCTCATAGATGAGGTTTAGTCCGTTGCCGCCGTCCATGAGCACTTTAGTAAGCCGGAAGCCGTCCACAATTGGACTAAGGACCAAGGCGGCTGGTGCTCGGGCTGTTCGGAATTTAGGTTCATCACTGGCATTGAAGGTGATAGCCGTATCACTCCATGGATTTATTGCTGCCACGTGGCAGACTTCGGCGAGGCTGCGGAGTGCTCGCTTACGCCTATTATTTCAGGCGAAGGTCTCCAAGACTGTCAATATTGTATTGTTGTTCTCCACGGGATGGTGCTCTGTGGTATTGTTGAAGAGGAGATCCTCACCGCTCTTGGCCACCTGCCGGAGTACCCAACATGCTCTAAGGCTGTGTGTTGGCATGGTATCCCTCCAATACGGTTCCACGCCCTGTAGTGGGCTTTTGCTTCTTTGTAATTGGATCGGGTAACTTACGAGAGTGCACCCTTTTAATTCGGACTGGGGGTTTTGTCAGAGCCGGAGGATCCCAAAATTTTGTTTGGGTTTTCCATGCGCTTTCCATCGCACAGTACTTCCGTACTATGGCCGCCAAGTCAGCGAAGTGTGCTATGTCACGGCGACTTATGGCGTTGAGGATTCCCCTGTCCGTGCAATTTTTGCAAAAGAATGAAATTGCGTCTTCCTCGCGACAGTCCTTAACCTTGCTCATTACAAGGAGGAATCTGGCCCAATAGTGGTGTACTGTCTCTTGGGGCTCTTGTCTAATGTGGGAAAGATCACTTATATATGGGTGGGTGGGTAGATTTAGGTCCGAACCCTGACCCGATCTGAGACCCAGGGGCGGAGGAGTTTCCGATCTTGGAAGCTCGGGCTCCGGGATGTTGCCCGCTAGGTTTGGCCCGCTGTCTGATTCTAGGTTCAGGGCTTGGGCCATGTCCTCCCGTAGACGGGTATCCGGCTCGGAGAGCTCGGGAATCTGGACATAGTTCGTCCTCAAGATGGAGGAAGAATTGCTGAGTTGCTCCTCCACCACCGCTATCTGATGGGTGACTGGCGGAGAGTTAATCTCCCGTTGGTCGGGTTTAAGCCCAATCTGATCATAGTCTGTAGCGACTCCCAAAGCGGCGATGCGATCCGAGAGCTCGTTCAAAGAGGAGAGCTCCATTGGATCCATCTGCTCGGTGAGTC
This sequence comes from Triticum aestivum, assembly GCF_018294505.1. NCBI lineage: Eukaryota > Viridiplantae > Streptophyta > Magnoliopsida > Poales > Poaceae > Triticum > Triticum aestivum. The sequence continues at coordinate 437,121,129 of NC_057799.1, forward strand.
CCGAGCCGATGCGGAGGCGGTTTTTGATGACCCGAGAGCTCATCGTCGGCGCAGCGGCCGAACGGGCGGTCATGATGAAGTCGCCTAATCGGAGGGTTTGGCCTACAGCCAGGGCTCCCCCGGAAGTGATGTTGTCCTTGACAACAAGACGAGCCATCAAGCCTTATGATGACGACACAGTGGAACTCTCAACGAAAGCACCAATGTCGGTATCAAAACCGGCGGATCTCGGGTAGGGGGTCCCGAACTGTGCGTCTAAGGCGGATGGTAACAGGAGGCGGGGGACACGATGTTTACCCAGGTTCGGGCCCTCTCGATGGAGGTAATACCCTACTTCCTGCTTGATTGATCTTGATGATATGAATATTACAAGAGTTGATCTACCACGAGATCGTAGAGGCTAAACGCTAGAAGCTAGCCTATGGTATGATTGTTGTTGTCCTACGGACTAAACCCTCCGGTTTATATAGACTCTGGAGGGGGCTAGGGTTACATAGAGTCGGTTACAAGGGAGGAGAGATACATATCCATATTGCCAAGCTTGCCTTCCACACCAAGGAGAGTCCCATCCGGACACGGGTCGAAGTCTTCAATCTTGGATCTTCATAGTCTAACAGTCCGGCTGTCCGAGGACCCCCTAATCCAGGACTCCCTCAGCGGGCAGGACCGCTGCTCTTAAGCCCAGGTTAGCAGAGGTGGAGAGACGCGAGGAGGCCATCGCTGCCGCCTTGGTCACGGCGCAGGCGGACTTGGCCTCCGCCCACGCCGAGCTGCTTTCTCTTCGGAGGCAAGTTGACGACGCCGAGGCCGTCGCGCGGCAGAACAGGAAGTGTTGTAGAGGCGGACGCTGGAGCGCGTGCATGCCCTCATGCTTCAGGATCTTCGGAACAGGGCCAACATTGCCCTGGGCCATGTCTGTGACGAGAACGCCCCCCATCCTCATGCGGATGATTACGCCAGCCACCTCCGATTCTTCACAGACATGGTGATGCGCTTGGAGAACCGCTCTGATAGAGCCAGCCTGCTAGTCGAAGAGAGGAGCCGCAGCCTGCTAAAGCGCGCATTCTCCCGTGTCTTCAGCCATTTTCAAAACTCCTATCAAGACTTCGACTTCGATGCAACCATTGCTCCAGTTCATGAGGCCATCCGGGATGACCTGGCACGGTGGGTGGAGGACAACATGGACGCGTTGGTCAGGGCCTTCTCTTCTGGTGATGCCGCGGTGGTGGTCGCGGCGGACGAAGGCGACGTAGTTGATAATGCTGACGGCGGTGCCGGCGAAGGTGGAGGTGATGCCAGCGACGGCGACAGCGATGCAAGCGGCGCGTCTGAAGACGACCTGGGGGCGCGATGAGCGATGTATCCAGCTGATCCTTACTATCATCATGTATGCAAAACTTGGGCACAACCCTTGCAGATTGTAAGAGCATTTTGAGAGGGGAAGCCCCTCATGTAAGTAAATCGGCGCATTTATTCTTTTGTGTCGAGATGAATGTGTATCTATCTCATGAGTCTGGTAGTGAGTTTGCCGCATCGGCTTACCTTGGTCGCGGTGCGCTTCGAATGGGATCGCGAGGCCTCGAGCTCCTGAGGAAATCCTGAAGGGTCCGCGGACTTGCCCGAGTGGGCTTCGCGAGGGTCAGATGCTGATAGTGGTATCGACGCGTGTGCTGCGTGCGACATGCCCAGCCCCGCTCACGAGGGGCCCGCGAGGGGGAGGCGATGATCGGGTGCTTCGTGACAAAGCATGAACCAGACAGCAAGAAGTCACTTGAACGAGAAAAGACACCCCCCGCACGCATCAACAAAAATTCGACTTCAACTTAAATCCAAATCCAGAAAGCAAGGCTACAGAAGAAGAGATCCAAAGCAAATGGCCGCGTCCGGCGCCTAGTCTAGTCTCCTGGTCTTCAAGTCTTCTCACCACCACGGAGCTAAGTGCTGCCACTAGGCGTGGGAGGGAGCCCCAGGGCCTGAGGCCGGCACCCCTGAGACTCCGGGGCGTGTACAGCCCCACTCATTATTACGTGAGAGTGTCACGGGCGGCGATCTTCACAGGCACTGGGCCTTCTTCATAGGAACCGGACTTGCTTCATATCGCCAGACGAGGGCCCCGCCTTGCGCCACCCTCGACCACCTTTGAGCCGACCGGCAACCTGGACGACACGAAGGGGGGAAAGGGGACACCAGCGGTCCCCTCGGCGTCCACGGGTCCTCTGCCGGGGGAAGGCTCGCCGGCACCTCCCCGGCAGAGGACCTACCTCCGGGCGTTGCCTGGCTTCGCGCGACGTGGGGAGGGGCCTTGCTCCTGGCTCACTCCTTGCAGCCCCCAGTGTGCTTCCCTCGGTGGAAGGGATGCTGTTGTGCCGGGGTCGTCGATCGACGCTGTGACCTAATTTACTTGCAGCCCACGGTTAGCGTAAGCCTGCTCCTGAGAGATTAGCAGTACCCTGTAGTTGTTGTTGCGGGCACGATCGTCGCATTTCTCTGTCGGTTCCTGGAAGGCTTCAACTTCTAGCGTCCTTCTTCCCAATCTTCTACGAGGAACGAGCCAGGGTCGTCCTCCTGCGCGTACTCCAGGTCCATCATGCGGGGCACGTAGGCTTCCGGGGCCGTTACCCCGAACACCTCGCCGTAGTGCCCCACACTCCATGTCGCCCGGCCTAGCGTGGCGTCCTGAGGATGGTAGCGCGGCATCTCACCGGGACCATGGGAAGCGACGCTTGTGCCCATGCTTGTCGCGAGCGGCACGGGGCGGTGGAGCCCTCGGCGCCGCCGTCCGTGCTGGTGTTGACGAAGCCCCCAGGCACACCTGAGGGCGCGTGGTTGCGGCGAGGCCCGCCGTAAGATCCCGTAGCAGCCTGAGGAGGAAGCAGATAACAGAAGGGCGGCGCTCCTGACGCCGCCGCATCCAGCCGCTCTCCATCAGCCGGCACCGCAGCAACTCCCGCGCCACCGTGAGCGTGGCCCGCATGTTTGCCTGCTCCCGCCGTGTGTGTGGCGCCGTTGCTGCAGCATGTCTTGCGGCTCGCGCTTGTCGTGGAGTGAGGGCGGACGGCGCCCCGCCACGCCGCCCGCGCCCTGCGGTAGGCGGCACCCGGGCCGCTTGGGGCGCGGGGTTGAGGTCTTCATGGGCAGGTAGCGCCGCCCGGCGCGGGGTTGAGGTCTTCATGGGCAGGTGGCACCGCCCGGGCGGGCCAGGCTGCCCAGCGGTCGGAGTCGACCCTCGGGTCGCTGGACATCGGAGCCGCAGAGCGTCGGTGGGTCGATCAGCGGGGAAGAGGCTCCGGCGCAACCCTACCTGGCGCGCCAAATGTCAGATCACGGGTTCCGGCAAAACCCTCAAGGTTCGAACACTGGGGTGCGCGCGGAGATTTCCTCCCTACCGATCTACGCCCTAGCTTGCTAAGATCTCGCGGACGAACTCGACGAACTCACAACACAAAGACACAAGATTTATACTGGTTCGGGCCACCGTTGTGGTGTAATACCCTACTCCAGTGTGGTGGTGGTGGATTGCCTCTTGGGCTGATGATGAACAGTACAAGGGGAAGAACAGCCTCCTAAGGTTGAGGTGTTCTTGTGCTCTACGAACTAGTGGGTGCCAGGATGGAGTGGATCCAGTCCAAGATGATCTCGGTGAGCTCTCCGATCCCCCCGCTACTCTGGTGTCTAGTTCTACTTATATAGGCCCTGGTCCTCTTCCTAAATATTGAGCGGGAAGGGAGCCAACAACGGCCAATTCGAAGGGGGACAGCTAGTACAACTTATCCTGACAAAAGCGGTCTTCGCATGCAGAAAGCTCTGGTGGTGACGCCGTCTTGGGCTCCACGGCGACCTCTGTCCTGCCGTCCTGCTGGTCTTGGTCTCGTTGCACCGATATGGAAACCTTTACCTGATGCCTCGGTACTCCGCGCCTGCGCTTGCCTCCTTAGCACCAAAGAGGAAACAAGGACGTTGCACGCGCTGGCGCCCGCCTGGCGCCCGCCTGATCCTGATCGTCATGGCTCATGTCACGAGAGCCTCGCGAGGTTCGCCCTGCCTTGATATCTCCGCTCCTCACGAGGCAGCCTGGTGAGGCCGCTCCTGAGGAGGTCTTGCGTCGTCCGCCTCGTGAGGCTTGGCCCCTCGCGAGGGTCTTGAATGTCTCGCTGATGAAGATGGGCCGTACAGGCCTGCCAGCAAAGCCACGCCGTGGGCCGCAGGCAGGCAAGTCTGGGGACCCCCGTTTCCAGAACGCCGACAAGCCGCCATGAGTGTCCCCATGTCATTGTAGTGGCGTTTGAGCTGCCCTAATTTCTGCTTCAGGGGCGTGAAACGACAATTGTTCTCCAACATTGAGACTGCTGAATCGGCATTGATGCGATCCGACGAGTACAGGATTGTTGAGACTCGATGCACCCAATGGGTTGTCAACTCACCTTCTTCTTGGACCCAGGAGGCTAAATCCACAATTGACATAGGCTGCTTGCACGTATCTTTAAAATTCTGGATAAACCGGGCTTTTAACTCGGCCCATGACCCAATGGAGTTAGCTAGCAACCCTTTCATTCAAGTATGAGTTGTTCCTTCCAACATCATCGTGAAGTACTTGGCACATGCAGCATCGTCAACATCTAGTAGTTCCATCGCCATCTCATAACTCTCAACCCATGTTTCAGGGGGGTAAGTCGGCTGTGTAGTTGGGCACCTTACGGGACCCTTGAAATCCTTGGGCAAACGTACGTTACGCAGAGCCGCTACCAAACACGGCACACCCAAAGTCCTGAAAGTCACACCTGTCTCCACCGAAGTTGTCGGACGAACCGAGGAATGCTGACGAGCCGCATACTGAGTCGCCAGCTCAGCCTCCCGACACGCTCTTCCTTGATCCATTACGTTCTGGGCGTTAGCCCCACCGCCTGTCGGGTTATGTCCATGGGGCGGGTTACGGTTCCGCCCACTGCTTGACCATCTTCATCCTACGCCTCCCACGGGTTGATAAACCTTAGGTCATCCACTTGAGGGAAATTTGCTACCGTCCTACAAACCTCTGCACCTGGAGGCCCAACAACATCTACAAGAAGAAGGTTGTGTAGTACGCATCAATGTGGTAGACCTGTAGACTAAAACTTCTCTCACAAGCAAAACATGATCACACCTTATTACTCTTGGGTGTTAATCACATAAGCGATGTGAACTAGATTATTGACTCTAGTAAACCCTTTGAGTGTTGGTCACATGGCGATGTGAACTATGGGTATTAATCACATAAAGATGTGAACTATTGGTGTTAAATCACATGGAGATGTGAACTAGATTAGTGACTCTAGTGCAAGTGGGAGATTGAAGGAAATATGCCCTAGAGGCAATAATAAAGTTGTTATTTATATTTCCTTATATCATGATAAATGTTTATTATTCATGCTAGAATTGTATTAACCGGAAACTTAGTACATGTGTGAATACATAGACAAAACAGAGTGTCCCAAGTATGCCTCTACTTGACTAGCTCGTTAATCAAAGATGGTTATGTTTCCTGACCATAGACATGTGTTGTCATTTGATGAACGGGATCACATCATTAGAGAATGATGTGATGGACAAGACCCATATGTTAGCTTAGCATTATGATCGTTGAGTTTTATTGCTATTGCTTTCTTCATGACTTATACATGTTCCTCTGACTATGAGATTATGCAACTCCCAAATATCGGAGGAACACCTTGTATGCTATCAAAAGTCACAATGTAACTGGGTGATTATAAAGATGCTCTACAGGTGTCTCCGAAGGTGTTTGTTGGGTTGGCATAGATCGAGATTAGGATTTGTCACTCCGTGTATCGGAGAGGTATCTCTGGGCCCTCTCGGTAATGCACATCATTATAAGCCTTGCAAGCAATGTGACTAATGAGTTAGTTACAGAATGATGCATTACGGAACGAGTAAAGAGACTTGCTGGTAACAAGATTGAACTGGGTATGATGATACCCACGATCGAATCTTGGGTAAGTAACATACCGATGACAAAGGGAATAACGTATGTTGTTATGCGGTTTGACCGATAAAGATCTTCGTAGAATATGTAGGAGCCAATATGAGCATCCAGGTTCCGCTATTGGTTATTGACAGGAGATGTGTCTCGGTCATGTCTACATAGTTCTCGAACCCGTAGGGTCCGCACGCTTAACGTTCGATGACGATTTGTATTATGAGTTATGTGATTTGATGTACCGAAGGTTGTTCGGAGTCCCGGATGAGATCACGAACATGACGAGGAGTCTCGAAATGGTTGAGACGTAAAGATCGATATATTGGAAGGCTATATTCATACATCGGAAAGGTTCTGAGTGATTCGGGTATTTTTTGGAGTACCGGGGAGTTACGGGAATTCGCCGGGGGAAGTAGTGGGCCTTAATGGGCCATACGGGAAAGGAGAAAAGGGACTCAAGGGGTGGCCGCGCCACCCCCCCATGGCAAGTCCGAATTGGACTAGGGAGGGGCGGCGCCCCCCTCTCTTTCCTACTCCCTCTCCTACTCCTTCCCTCTCTCCCCTCTTGGAAAAGGAAGGGGACTCCAACTAGGATTTGGAATCCTAGTTGGACTCCCCCAATAGGCGCGCCCCTCCTAGGCCGGCCTCTCCTCCCTCCCTCCTTTATATACGTGGCAAAAGGAGCACCCCAAGACACACAACAAACAATCTCTTAGCCGTGTGTGGTGCCCCCTCCACAGTTTTACACCTCGGTCATATCGTCTTAGTGCTTAGGTGAAGCCCTGCACCGGTTGTTGGAGATATGCCCTAGAGGCAATCATTTATGATGATATTTGCTATGTGCTTATAAATAAAGGTAGTCCTTAGAGATTATCAATGATGTGTATCAGCAAGTACGTGACTTGTTTGTGGGACTATGCATTGTATGATGGTTGTCCTAAAAGGTCCCTAGTCGAAAGGGCTATGTGGACGCGCGGCCAACTAGACTAGCATATGACACGGTCGATGGCTTGGTCTCACTAGCCATGGAGCATTGGATGCTAACCGGATAATATGTACTTGGAAGGATCTGGTCGGATTCGACGTACTCGGATCCGAGTCCAGATAAGGTCCGAGTCGGACAGACCCAACTATGAGACGCAGCGATATGTCATCTGTGAGTCTCTAGTACACCATGCGTTCTATGTCCTAAGACCTGAGCTTGCACATGTACTCGGGATGGTGACAGACCTGCTTTGGGCCGACCAAACGCTACTCCGTGACTGGGTAGTTACAAAAGTAGGTTTCAGGCTTGTCCAGACCCATGCCGCGAGACATGGTCGAGCAAGATGGGATTTGCCCCTCCGATCAGGAGAGATATACTCTGGGCCCCTCATGTGATCTGACCAGGATAAGCATGGCCATGCGACAAGGATTATGAGATAATCCGGTTTGTGGTCGGCATCACTGGAACGAGAAAGAGGTTGGGCCAGCACAAGGATGACAGACTCGCCTTGAGCCCGACAACATATATCGTATGGCAAAAGGAATGGAAGTCTGATGTACAGGTTCGCCTAACCAGCTTCATTGTCTACTTGGTGTTCGGCACGCCTTGCTAGAGGCCGCTACCAGCCATGTAATCCGGAGGTGATCCGAACTGCGACCAAACCGGCGTGAACCTAAGGGGTCGCGCGCTTAAGGGAAGGAACCTACGAGGTCGGATCCGAGGACACTGGTCGGATGTGCTCCGAGCTGTATTCAGATTGTGGCCGAGTAGACTTATGGGCTTTAGGGTCCGTGTGAGGCCCAAGTGTTGAGCCCGCGACGGACGCCTATATAAATTGGGGTGCGGCAGACTCATGCGGTTGATCGCTTCGGCGCTGTCACTAGGGTTTGCATGTGTTGAGAATAGACACCTCCACTCGCCGCCGGCTGTGTGATGGGACCTAGCAGTCCACCGCACGGTGTTCCGCCTGCACGCGCGGATATCGTTAGAGGCGGTGCACTTGCGCCGCTCCGACGAACTTGTACATGGGATCCGGCGACCGGTTGTTCGAGGGAGATTGGACAAGGAGGAGACGATCCACACGGACGCGCTGCCCCAACTCTTCTTCGGCTGCACGGTACTGCGCGTCTACTGGTAACGAACTGTGATCCATCTCCCGTAGCATGTTCTTGGTTGTTTTGCGCGTAGGAAATTTTAATTTGCAGTCGACGCACCCTACCGTAGATCCCAACAGTGGTATCAGAGCCTCTGCTATAGGATTTTGATTCAGATCGTATGCATATTAGATATGTGGAGGCGGCAGATGAGATCTGTTGTCGTCGATGAGATCGGCTATGTGCACGGTTGATGAGATCAACTGCACACGGGGAAATTTGTGGCTATGTTTTCTGATGATCGGGGTCGATGAGGTCGTGACACAACCTACCCCTACCGGTCGGTATCCGCCATCGGGTTTAACAGTGAAAATGTAAATCCAAATCGGACTCGCGATGATCGATGAGATCGGTCAGATCGGAAAATTCGGCGTGATCGAAGTTTAGATATGATCTGTGATTTCCGAAAACGTCGAGCGCTGCCCGCACACGCGAGGGGCGCTGCCCCTTCGAACCCCGCCCGCACCCGCGAGGGACCGCCATGTGCGTAGCGCCTTGTATTTCGTACCCGACATTCAAACCGGTAGAATTTGATTCTATGCATAACTTTGTTTTGCAGGTTTGATGTAAATAGTATGGCTCATGTGTATGTGATGCATGTGTGTAATTTATACATGGCCCGGGCGTCAAGTTTGTCAGCCGGCAGGAGCCAAAGTGCTGTCATTATAATGTATAATGACCTGCGTGTCGACTTGTGACTCTATGTAAAATTCATTACTAGTTGTAGTAGTTGGATTATAGAGATCAGGTTGGTGGCTTGGCGTCCCGGCGTGACAAGCAAAGTGGAGTTCCTAGATGGTCATCGGAGTCGGGGCTGACCTGGAAGAACTGCCATGAAGGAGCCATACTATTTCACAATATATGTTTATTTGTGATTGTTATGCTTCTTACTTTCTATGCTTATTTGAATGGTAGAAAGATCCCTCATGAATATCAAGTAAATTGCCATTCCCGATGTGGCACCTTCGCACATCAAGTACGTCTGGTAGTGGGATAATAAAACTGGGGTGCTGCTAGGTGTCCTTGAACTGAAGGGTTCGTGTCGGACACGGACATGCACTGCATTAGGTTAACTTGACAAGGCTATCAAAACGGTTTTGGGCCTTGTGGCAAAAGAGGTCGGGAGCCACGGTATGAGATACCTACCCGACTGACAGGAGTCGTATAGAGAATTAGAGATACGATTAGCAAGGAGTTGCTTACCGGATAGGCATGTTGTCTAACAGTGATGCTAAAGCTCACTAGTCGCATGTGCTAGTCGAATCCTGAATCACTGAGAGTTTGCGGAGGGATGCTGACTTCAGTGGGAGTATTTCTGCTTAGGCTTGAATTACTCTACATAAACACATTGCTTAGTGATTGCATATTTTCTATTGTAGATCAATGGCACCACCTGCTCAACCCAACTTTGCATTGAAATCAATTCTGGAAAAGGATAAACTGAATGGAACAAACTTTACCACCCAGTATAGAAATCTGAGAATTGTTCTCAAGCATGATAAAAAGGAACATGTTCTAGAGGATCCACTTCCAGAGGAACCTGCCGATAATGCTAATACCACAACCAAGAATGCCTACCAGAAACTCGTTGATGAATCAAACGAGATCAGCTGCCTCATGCTGGCTTGTATGGAGCTCAATTTGGAGCAGCATTTCGAAGCTGTTGGGGCTTTCGATATGATCGAGAGTCTCAAGAGCATGTCTCAGGTGCAGGCTAGGACCGAAAGGTTCAACGTCTGGCGATCCTTGATGGATTGTAAGCTGAAGGAAGATGATCCACTGAGCCCACATGTGATCAAGATGATCGGATACGTGCAAGCTTTGGATCGGTTGGGCTTCCCGCTCTTGGATGAGCTGGCTACAGATGCAGTTCTGGGTTCTCTTTCGCCTAGCTATGGGACGTTCATCTCGAACTATCATATGCACGGCATGGATAAGAAGCTCACTGAATTGCATGGGGTAATCAAAGTGGCAGAGCGGGATATTAAGAAAGGCATGCATCAAGTGTTGATGGTGCAGAAATCAGCTAAGTTCAAGAAGAGTTGGTCCAAGAAAAAGGCTAAGGCAAAGGGCACCGAGACGGTAACCTCCGCCGCCGCGCAGAAGTCTGGACCGAAATCGAAGACCATTTGCTATCACTGCAATGAGACCGGACACTGGAAGAGGAACTGTAGCAAGTGTCTTGCAGAGCATGGCAAGAAGGACGGGAATGCTTCTTCAGGCAAAGGTACACTTGTTGCATATGTTATAGACATTTACCTTGCTGACATACCTAGTAGCTCTTTGGTATTTGATACCGGATAGGTTGTTCATATTTGCAACTCGATGCAGGGGCTGGTAAGAACTAGGCATGTGGCACAAGGGGAGATTGACATCAGGGTCGGCAACAAAGCAAGAGTTTCCGCATTGGAGATCGGCACGATGCAGCTCCAGCTTCCTTCTGGATTTATTTTGGAATTGAATAACTATTATTACATTCCTGCACTTAGTCGGAACATTATTTCTGCCTCATGTTTGATGAGTCAAGGTTATGAATTCAATTTAAAGGACAATGGTTGTTCGTTTTATTTGAATGGTATGTTCCACGGCTATGCACCCATTGTTGATAGGCTATTTATATTGAATCTGGAATAGGAATCGGTCTATAACGTGAATGTCAAGAGGCATAAGTGATGTCTACTACGCAACCTTCTTCTTGTAGACATTGTTGGGCCTCCAAGTGCAGAGGTTTGTAGGACAGTAGCAAATTTCCCTCAACTGGATGACCTAAGGTTTATCAATCCATGGGAGGCGTAGGATGAAGATGGTCTCTCTCAAACAACCCTGCAACCAAATAACAAAGAGTCTCTTGTGTCCCCAACACACCCAATACAATGGTAAATTGTATAGGTGCACTAGTTCGGCGAAGAGATGGTGATACAAGTGCAATATGGATGGTAGATATAGGTTTTTGTAATCTGAAAATATAAAAACAGAAAGGTAAATAATGATAAAAGTGAGCACAAACGGTATTACAATGCTAGGAAACAAGGCCTAGGGTTCATACTTTCACTAGTGCAAGTTCTCCCAACAATAATAACATAATTGGATCATATAACTATCCCTCAACATGCAACAAAGAGTCACTCCAAAGTCACTAATAGCGGAGAACAAACGAAGAGATTATGGTAGGGTACGAAACCACCTCAAAGTTATTCTTTCCGATCAATCCATTGGGCTATTCCTATAAATGTCACAAACAGCCCTAGAGTTTGTAGTAAAATAACACCTTAAGACACACATCAACCAAAACCCTAATGTCACCTAGATACTCCAATGTCACCTCAAGTATCCGTGGGTATGATTATACGGTATGCATCACACAATCTCAAATTCATCTATTCAACCAACACATAGAACCTCAAAGAGTGCCCCAAAGTTTCTACCGGAGAATCAAGACAAAAACGTGTGCCAACCCCTATGCATAGGTTCATGGGCGGAACCCGCAAGTTGATCACCAAAACATACATCAAGTGGATCAATAGAATACCCCATTGTCACCACGGGTATCCCACGCAAGACATACATCAAGTGTTCTCAAATCCTTAAAGACTCAATCCGATAAGATAACTCAAAAGGGGAAACTCAGTCCATTACAAGAGAGTAGAGGGGGAGAAACATCATAAGATCCAACTACAATAGCAAAGCTCGCGATACATCAAGATCGTATCACCTCAAGAACACGAGAGAGAGAGAGATCAAACACATAGCTACTGGTACATACCCTTAGCCCCGAGGGTGAACTACTCCCTCCTCGTCATGGAGAGCGCCGGGATGATGAAGATGGCCACCGGTGAGGGATCCCCCCCTCCGGCAGGGTGCCGGAACAGGGTCCCGATTAGTTTTTGGTGGCTATAGAGGCTTGCGGCGGAGGAACTCCCGATCTATTCTGTTCCCCGATGGTTTTAGGGTATATTGGTATATATATAGGAGGAAGAAATACGTCAGGGGAGCCACGAGGGGCCCACGAGGGTGGAGGGCGCGGCCCCCTGCCTCGTGCCCTCCTCGTTGATCCCCTGACGTGCACTCCAAGTCTCCTGGATTGCTTCCGTTCCAAAAATAACTCTCTCGAAGGTTTCATTCCGTTTGGACTCCGTTTGATATTCCTTTTCTTCGAAACACTGAAACAAGGGGAAAAAACAGGAACTGGCACTAGGCTCTGGGTTAATAGGTTAGTCCCAAAAATAATATAAAAGTGCATAATAAAGCCCATAAACATCCGAGACGGATAATATAATAGCATGAATACTTCATAAATAATAGATACGTTGGAGACGTATCAATAAGCCTAATGAGATAAATCCGACATACTTCTGGCATTGCCGGCTTGGACACATTAGTCTAAAACGCATGAAGAAGCTCCATGATGATGGGCTCCTAACTTCGTCCGACTTCAGGTCGTTCGAGACATGCGAATCATGCTTGCTCGGCAAGATGACTAAGTCTCCTTTCGCAAAGAGTTGTGAGAGGGCGTCCGAGCTGTTGGAACTGATACACAGTGATGTGTGTGGACCAATGAGCACAACTGCCAGAGGTGGCTATCAGTACTTCGTGACTTTTACCAACGACTTGAGTAGATATGGATATATCTATTTGATGAGGCACAAGTCGGAAACTTTCAAAAAGTTCAAAGAGTTTCAGAACGAGGTTGAGAATCAGCTCGGCAAGACTATAAAACTTCTATGATCAGATTGTGGAGGTGAGTACATGAGCCAGGAGTTTGATGATCATCTGAAAAGCCGAGGTATAGTACTTCAGCTCACACCTCCGGTTACGCCACAGAGAAACGGCGTATCAGAACGGAGGAATAGGACCTTGTTGGACATGGTCCAATCTATGATGAGCAAATCGGATTTACCCTTGTCATTCTGAGGATACACTCTAGAAACAACACCTTTCACACTTAATAGGGTACCATCAAAATCCGTAGACAAGACACCGCATGAGATGTGGACCGGGAAAAGTCCCAGCTTGTCTTTTCTAAAGATTTGGGGCTGTGAAGCATTTGTCAAGTGACTCATGTCAGACAAGCTTACACCCAAGTCGGATAAATGCATATTCATTGGATATCCGAGGGAAACCTTGGGATATAGCTTCTACAACCGGGAAGAGAACAAAGTGTTTGTTGCTCGGAACGAGGTTTTCCTTGAGAAAGAGTTTCTCAGTCGAGAGGCCAGTGGGAGGACGGTCCGACTCAAAGAAATTCGAGGACCACTCGGGGATGGCTTGGCTGGTGATGAGATCATACCGGAGTTAGTCAGGGAACCCGTAGTGGAAGCGGCACCGGAACCACGGAGGTCGGAAAGATTGCACAGAGTGCGTGATGTATTGTTGCTAGAAAGTGACGAGCCGGCCACGTATGCGGAAGCGATGGTGAGCCCGGATTCCGAGGCATGCCTAGAGGCCATGAGATCCAAGTTAAAGTCCATGGATGAGAATCAAGTCTGGGACTTGGTTGATCCGCCGCTTGGCATAACAACCATTGGTTGCAAATGGGTCATTAAGAAGAAAACCGATGTGGATGGAAATGTTCAGATCCACAAAGCTCGGCTTGTCGCTAAAGGTTATGGACAAGTTCAAGGAATTGACTACGATGAGACTTACTCGCCGGTAGCGATGCTAAAGTCGGTGAGGATCGTACTAGCTATAGCTGCATATTTCGATAACGAGATATGGCAGAAGGATGTCAAAACGACTTTCCTTCATGGAAATTTAACCGAGGACGTGTATATGTTACAGCCCGAGGGTTTTGTCGATCCGACTAGCACTAGTAAGGTATGCAAGCTCAAGAGATCCATTTATGGATTGAGGCAAGCATCTCGGAGCTGGAACATTCGTTTTGATGAGGTCTTCACTGGTCTCGGATTCATCAAAAGCGAAGAGGACTCTTGTTTATACAAGAAGTTAAGTGGGAGCTCGATAGTGTTTTTGATCTTGTATGTGGATGACATACTACCGATCGGAAATGATGTTTTGATGCTGAACTCGGTCAAGGAGTCATTGAATGGCCAGTTTTCGATGAAGGACCTTGGTGAAGCAATGTACATTTTAGGCTAATATCTATAGAGATAGATCGAGGAGGCTGCTCGGCTTAAGCCAGAGCACGTACATAGATAAAGTGTTGAAGCGGTTCAACATGAGTGAGGCAAAGAAAGGGTTCTTGCCACTCTCACATGGTATAAGGCTAAGCGAGACCCAGAGTCCTTCGACATCTGATGAGCGAAGCAGGATGAGTAGGATTCCGTATGCCTCGGCAATCGGATCCATAATGTATGCCATGATATGTACAAGGCCTGATGTTGCTTTTGCAATAAGCCTAACAAGCAGATACCAGGCCAACCCAGGTGAGAGTCACTGGGCAGTGGTAAAGACTATTTTGAAGTACCTGAAAAGGACTAAAGAGATGTTCCTAGTTTATGGAGGTGAGGAAGAGCTCGTCGTAAGGGGTTACGCCGATGCTAGTTTCCAAACTGACAGAGATGATTGTTGATCACAGTCCGGATTCGTGTACATCATGGATGGAGGAGCAGTGAGCTGGATGAGTTCCAAGAAAGATACGGTGGCCGATTCTACCACAGAAACCGAATACATTGCAGCTTGTGAAGCTGCAAAGGAAGGTGTTTGGATTCGGCATTTTCTGGATGATCTTTGTATTTTCCCAGCCTCGGTAAAACCGTTGGACCTTCATTGTGATAATTCTGGTGCCATCGCACAAGCCAAGGAGCCGAGGAATCACCACAAGGCCAGGCACATAGATCAAAAATATCACCTGATACGAAAGATCATAAAGAATGGTGATGTAGAGTTATGCAAGATTCACAGGGATGCAAATGTCGCAGATCTGTTGACTAAGCCGCTTCCACAACCCAAGCATGAGGGGCACGTTAGATCTATGGGCATTCGATGTCTATTTGATTGACTCTAGTGCAAGTGGGAGACTGTTGGAGATATGCCCTAGAGGCAATCATGTATGATGATATTTACTATGTGTTTATGAATAAAGATAGTCCTTGGACATTATCAATGATGTGTATCAGCAAGTACATGACTTGTTTGTGGGGCTATGCATTGTATGATGGCTGTCCAAAAAGGTCCCTAGTCGAAAGGGCTGTGTGGACGCGCAGCCAACTGGACTAGCATATGACATGGTCGATGCTCACTAGCCATGGAGCATTGGATGTTAACCGGATAATATGGACTTGGAAGGATCTGGTCGGATTCGACGTAGTCGGATCCGAGTCGAGATAAGGTCCGAGTCGGACAGACCCAACTATGAGACGCAGCGACATGTCATCTGTGAGTCTCTAGTACAACATGCGTTCTATGTCCTAAGACCTGAGCTGGCACATGTACTCGGGATGGTGACAGACCTGCTTTGGGCCGACCAAACGCTACTCCGTGACTGGGTAGTTACAAAGGTAGGTTTCAGGCTTGTCCAGACCCATGCCGCGAGACATGGTCGAGCAAGATGGGATTTGCCCCTCCGATCAGGAGAGATATACTCTGGGCCCCTCGTGTGATCTGACCAGGATAAGCATGGCCATGTGACCCGGATTATGAGATAATCCGGTTTGTGGTTGGCATCACTGGAACGAGAAAGAGGTCGGGCCAGCACAAGGATGACAGACTCGCCTTGAGCCCAATAACATATATCGTGTGGCAAAAGGAATGGAAGTGTGATGTACATGTTCGCCTAACCAACTTCATCGTCTGCTTGGTGGTCGGCACGCCTTGCTAGAGGCCGCTACCAGCCATGTAGTCCGCAGGTGATCCGAACTGCGACCAAGCCGGCTTGAACCTAAGGGGTCGCGCGCTTAAGGGAAGGAACCTACAAGGTCGGATCCGAGGACACTGGTCGGATGTGATCCGAGCTGTATTCCGATTGTGGCCAAGAAGACTTATGGGCTTTAGGGTCCGTGCGAGGCCCAAGTGTTGAGCCCGCGACGGACGCCTATATAAAGTGGGGTGCGACACACTCATGCGGTTGATCGCTTCGACACTGTCACTAGAGTTTGCATGTGCTGCGAATAGACACCTCCACTCGCCGCCGACTGTGTGATCGGACCTAGCAGTCCGCCGCACGGTGTTCCTCCTACATGTGCGGATATCGTTAGAGGCGGTGCACTTGCGCCGCTCCGGTGAACTTGTACGTGGGATCCGGTGACCGGTAGTTCGAGGGAGATTGGACGAGGAGGAGACGATCCACGCAGAAGCTCTGCCCCAACTCTTCTTCCGCTGCACGGCACTGCGCGTCTAGTGGTAACGAACTGTGATCCATCTCCCGTAGCATGTTCTTGGTTGTTCTACGCGTAGGAAATTTTAATTTGCAGTCGATGCACCCTACCATAGATCCCAACACCGGTAACTTCATCATCACCACCACCATGCCGTCGTGCTGACGGAACTCTCCCTCGGCCTCAGCTGGACCAAGAGTTCGAGGGACGTTACCGAGATGAACGTGTGCAGATCGCGGAGGTGTTGTGCGTTCGGTACTTGATCGTTTAAATCGTGAAGACGTTCCACTACATTAACCGCGTTACTAAACGCTTCCTCTTTCGGTCTATGAGGGTACGTGGACATACTCTCCCCGCCCGTTGTTATGCTTCTCCTAGATAGATCTTGCGTGATCGTAGGCAATTTTTTTGAAATACTACGTTCCCCAACACCATGTACCCATTCCGCCCCCTCACTCACCCCTTCGTGGCTTAGACTATAAATAGACCTCCTCCTCCCCATTTTTAGGGTTAGCAAAGTGATAGCTCATTTGTATGTGAGCTTTGCTCCTACTACTCTTCTCTTGAGAGAGAGAGACTACTCCATTGGAGGCCAAGACCTCCATCTAGGAGAAGATCCCGAGGGATTCAAGACCTCCTCACGGAGAAGATCTTTCTAGGATTCAAGCCCCCATCTCCTTTGGATTTGGGATGAACTTTACCTTATATCTTTCCCTTTGTTGTTCATGTACCTTATGGATCTTGTGTGTTGGATTGTCTAGTGGATGTGTAATTGGACTTATTCTTGAGTGTTCCTCTCATTTTCCCTCGTGTTCCCCTCGTGTTCTTCGCGGGATCACCTCCAAATCAGGAAAGATCGCCCACCTAGGGTTCTACCCTACATCATCTTGGATCAGAGCAAGGTTGATCATGAATTTGGAGCCCCTATGCCTCTTTTTCTAGCCTTCTTTTGCTTAATTTCGTCCTAAATTTGAAAATCCCCACCAAAAATAGCCCCAATTTTTTTTTGATTTGTTGGTTTGATGATGTTTTGTTGATTTTGATCCATGGATTTGCTTGGTTTCGAGTGGATCTAGCATCTCCCCAAGTTTCCCCACCTTCCATTCACAAAATATCCTTAATTTAAAATCATCCATTTCCGCCCAAAAAATCAGACTCCAAGAGCAAATCCCGAGCGGATTGACCTACCCGGATCATCCGGACAAAGTCCCGGATCATTCGGATCCACACGGATCAGCTGGACCATCTCCCGGATGTCCGGACACCCCACGCGACAGAAATCCGGTTGACGAACCCGGATCATCCGGACCTACTCCCGGATGTCCGGATAACCCTGACACTGACAGGACTGAAATTTTGTTTTGGCCATATCTAATTCATCCGAACTCCGATTTTGACGTTCTTTAGCTCGTTTTGAAGCTATTGACATCCCCCATCTGACAAAAATACCACCAACATCATTTGAATCCATCATATTTTCTGAAATTTGGCAAGTTTTCCTAGGCCCTCCACCATATCATCCGCATTACCACCACCGACTTCCGCAACCTAACCCATTTTGATCCCCATTGCATATGTGGTTGCTTGAGTAGTGATTCGAGTCTCCTAAGGTGTTTCAGCTACTTAGGGACGGTTGCTTCTTCATCAACCACCACCACCACTTCCGCATAGGCTTGCACATCATACACTTCCGCCACCTCAACTTAACCAATTTTGTTTGTGTTGGAAAACGTAGTAATTTCAAAAAAATTCCTACGCACACGCAAGATCATGGTGATGCATAGCAACGAGAGGGGAGAGTGCTGTCCACGTACCCTCGTAGACCGACAGCGGAAGCGTTATCACAACGCGGTTGATGTAGTCGTACGTCTTCACGATCCGACCGATCAAGTACCGAACGCACGGCACCTCCGAGTTATACACACGTTCAGCTCGATGACGTCCCTCGAACTTCGATCCAACCGAGTGTTGAGGGAGAGTTTCGTCAGCACAACGGCGTGGTGACGATGATGATGTTCCACCGACGCAGGGCTTCGCCTAAGCTCCGCAACGGTATTATCGAGGTGTAACCTCGTGGAGGGGGGCACCGCACACGGCTAAAATATCGTATATCAAGTTGTGTCTCTGGGGTGCCCCCCTGCCCCCGTATATAAAGGAGTAAGGGGAAGAGGGCCGGCCAAGGGGAGGTGGCGCGCCCAAGGGGGGAGTCCTACTCCCACCGGGAGTAGGACTCCTCCTTTCCTTGTGGGAGTAGGAGAAGGGAAGGGGGAAGGAGAAAGAAGGAAGGGGGCGCCCCCCCTCCCTAGTCCAATTCGGACTAGCCCATGGGGAGGGGTGCGGCCACCCTTTGAGGTCTTGCCCTCCTTTCCCGTATGGCCCATTAAGGCCCAATACGAATTCCCATAACTCTCCGGTACTCCGAAAAATACCCGAATCACTCGGAACCTTTCCGAAGTCCGAATATAGTCGTCCAATATATCGATCTTTACGTCTCGGCCATTTCGAGATTCCTCGTCATGTCCCCGATCTCATCCGGGACTCCGAACTCCTTCGGTACATCAAAACTCAATAAAACTGTCATCGTAACGTTAAGCGTGCGGACCCTTCGAGTTCGAGAACTATGTAGACATGACCGAGACACCTCTCCGGTCAATAACCAATAGCGGGACCTGGATGCCCATATTGGCTCCCACATATTCTACGAAGATCTTTATCGGTCAGACCGCATAACAACATACGTTGTTCCCTTTGTCATCGGTATGTTACTTGCCCGAGATTCGATCGTCGGTATCTCGATACCTAGTTCAATCTCGTTACTGGCAAGTCTCTTTACTCGTTCAGTAATACATCATCCCGCAACTAACTCATTAGTCACAATGCTTGCAAGGCTTATAGTGATGTGCATTACCGAGTGGGCCAAGAGATACCTCTCCGACAATCGGAGTGACAAATCCTAATCTCGAAATACGCCAACCCAATAAGTACCTTTGGAGACACCTGTAGAGCACCTTTATAATCACCCATTTATGTTGTGACGTTTGGTAGCACACAAAGTGTTCCTCCGGTAAACGGGAGTTGCATAATCTCATAGTCAGAGGAACATGTATAAGTCATGAAGAAAGCAATAGCAACATACTAAACGATCGGGTGCTAAGCTAACGGAATGGGTCAAGTCAATCACGTCATTCTCCTAATGAGGTGATCTCGTTAATCAAATGACAACTCATGTCTATGGCTAGGAAACATAACCATCTTTGATTAACGAGCTAGTCAAGTAGAGGCATACTAGTGACACTCTGTTTGTCTATGTATTCACACATGTATTATGTTTCCGGTTAATACAATTCTAGCATGAATAATAAACATTTATCATGATATCAGGAAATATATAATACTTTATTATTGCCTCTAGGGCATATTTCCTTCAGTTTGAGCTTGTCCGAGTTGTGGTTTGTGTCTCCTAAGGTGTTTCGGCTACTTAGGGACGGTGACTCCAACTCCGACACCGTGTATAGTCCACTACCATAACCTCCACTTCGCCTTGTGTACTCCAAAACCAATCATTGCATTTCCGCAATCCCATTGAGCTTCCACAAAACCACCACCGCATTCCGCGATCACCATTTGACATTTGCCTTTGGAGATTTTGAGTTCGCGGTTTTTCCGTTTCCTAAGGTGTTTTGGCTAATTAGGAACGGTTCTACATAAAGAACATCGCCACTCATCATCGCAACGGACGGTAACCTCGACGACACCATTGTATATTCCCCTTGCAATTGCATTGATAACCCCTAGCCCATTTTGCGTTACTTGCCTATTGAGACTACCCATTTGGTATTGCCGGCAACATTACTTGTGCACATTAGTGATCCACCCTTCCATTGCATACATACCATATCATATTGGTATCATCTTGATATCGTATCATCCCTTGTGTCACAAGTTTGTTCCCGCATATACACAATTGTTACCTTGGTTTGTGCATTGTGGCCATATCAAAAAAAAGAATAAGCTTTTAAGCAAGAGAGTGAACAAAGAGCTTGTAAGCAATAGCCATAGCATCGTACCACATTGCATATAAGATTGTCATATCCGATCATCTTGGATCATCTTGAGAGAAACACCGGGAACCATACATAATAGCATACTTGGGATAGAAAGTTGATACATTTTGCATCTTATAGGTTGTGCACAAGTGTCGTATCCGCCTATTGAGCAATCGTGCTAGCGTCTCTCTTGAGTTGTGCAACACTAGCGTTTTCCGTGGATTCCACATTTTGTGCTCATTCCTTGGTTGCACGACCCCATTTATCTTTCCATGTGTGTGTTTCCGTGTGCCACATATTGCTATTGGTCTACTTGTTTCACTTGCGAATTTGTGAATCTCTTTCAACATTATTGACTCTTGCTAACATTTTGCATCAAATTTTTGTGCCACTATCCTCACCGAGCTACTCCATAAGCTTTACTTGATAGGTGTGAGTGAACAAGTCTGGTACCAATTCCACTATTCTTTCATCTCACATTGAGTGAAACGGGATACATCCTCAACTTTGGGAAAAGGTAACTTGGTATTGTTTATCTCATTTCCTACTCACCTCTACTCGAGTCTTGTGATGGATAGGAAGGCATTTCACCTTTGGTCTACAAGAACAACGACGAGTTCTGTCGGGGGGATGACCCCTGGGTAGGCCCAAGACGGCGAACGACGCTTCAAAAACATCGGGACCAGCAACGCCCCTCAATTCGGCTCGCACTTGGCCGGGTTGCTCAACCCGACCAAGTCCCTCAAACCCGGCCGCACTCGCCATCCCGGCCGCCCGGCCAGCTCCCCGTCCGGCTGCTCCAACCGGCCTGCTACGCGAAGTCAACCGCTGCATTGACAGGACACCGACGAGATGGATACCGCGACCACTGTTGCCGACAAAGCATACGCTGTTCACTCGTCATGCATGACATCATCTACAGTGTACTTTGTCCCCTAGGCATTGATTTATAAAATGACCCAGGGACAAAACTTAGCCTAGCTCTCAAGCAATACAACACACTCACCCATCCACCCACTCACGCGTCTAGCAAGCAACTGATACGTCTCCGTCGTATCTACTTTTCCAAACACGTTTGCCCTTGTTTTGGACTCTAACTTGCATGATTTTAATGGACTAACCCGGACTGGCGATGTTTTCAGCAGAATTGCCATGGTGTTATTTTTGTGCAGAAACAAAAGTTCTCGGAGTGACCTGAAAATCAACGGAGAATTATTTTGGAATATATAAAAAATACTGGCGAAAGAATCAAGGCCAAGGGGCCCACACCCTGTCCACGAGGGTGGGGGCGCGCCTACCCCCCTGGGCGCGCCCCCTGCTCGTGGGCCCCCTGGTGCTCCACCGACCTCAACTCCAACTCTGTATATTCACGTTCGGGGAAAAAATCAGAGAGAAGGATTCGTTGCGTTTTACGATACGGAGCCGCCGCCAAGCCCTAAACTCTCCCGGGAGGGCTGATCTGGAGTCCGTTCGGGGCTCTGGAGAAGGAATCCGTCGCCATCGTCATCATCAACCATCCTCTATCACCAATTTCACAATGCTCACCGCCGTGCGTGAGTAATTCCATCGTAGGCTTGCTGGACGGTGATGGGTTGGATGAGATTTATCATGTAATCGAGTTAGTTTTGTTAGGGTTTGATCCCTAGTATCCACTATGTTCTGAGATTGATGTTGCTATGACTTCGCTATGCTTAATGCTTGTCACTAGGGCCCGAGTGCCATGATTTCAGATCTGAACCTATTATGTTTTCATGAATATATGTGAGTTCTTGATCCTATCTTGCAAGTCTATAGTCACCTACTATGTGTTATGATCCGGCAACCCCGAAGTGACAATAATCGGGACCACTCCCGGTGATGACCATAGTTTGAGGAGTTCATGTATTCACTATGTGTTAATGCTTTGGTCCGGTACTCTATTAAAAGGAGGCCTTAATATCCCTTAGTTTCCAATAGGACCCCGCTGCCACGGGAGGGTAGGACAAAAGATGTCATGCAAGTTCTTTTCCATAAGCACGTATGCTATATTCGGAATACATGCCTACATTACATTGATGAATTGGAGCTAGTTCTGTGTCACCCTATGTTATAACTGTTGCATGAATAATCGCATCCGGCATAATTCTCCATCACCGATCCAATGCCTACGAGCTTTTCACATATTGTTCTTCGCTTATTTACTTTACCGTTGCCACTGTTACAATCACTACAATACTGCTACTGTTACTTTTGACACCGTTACCGCTACTTCCATATTACCTTGCTACTAAATACTTTGCTACAGATATTAAGTTATCCAGGTGTGGTTGAATTGACAACTCAACTGCTAATACTTGAGAATATTCTTTGGCTCCCCTTGTGTCGAATCAATAAATTTGGGTTGAATACTCTACCCTCGAAAATTGTTGCGATCCCCTATACTTGTGGGTTATCAAGACTATTTTCTGGCGCTGTTGCCGGGGAGCATAGCTCTATTCTTTGAGTCACTTGGGATTTATATCTGCTGGTCACTATGAGGAACTTGAAAGATGAGAAAACCAAAATTTATCCCTCAACTACGAGGGGAGGTAAGGAACTGCCATCTAGCTCTGCACTTGATTCACCTTCTGTTTTGAGTAAGCTTGCGACACCTAAACCTGCTTCTGCTATTAATTCTGATATGTCGCATGTTATTGATGATGCCACTTCTGCTATGCATGATACTTATGATGAAACTACTTCTATGCTTGATACTACTGTGCCACTTGGTGAATTTCTTGATGAACAACTTGCTAGGGCTAGAGAGAATGAAATTATTGAAACTGGTAATATTGATGAAAGTGATGATGAAGATTCTCCCCCTAGGTATGAATTACCTGTTGTGCCTGAGGGTTATGTTATGGATGAAGAAACTGCTAGAGACTTTCTTGCTTGCAATGATAGAAGTGATCTTAAGAAATTATTAGCTAAGCTGAAACAAAAATCTCTGAATGCTAGAATGAAATATGATCCTGCTTATGCAACTTCACCTATCTTTGTTACTGATAAGGATTATGATTTCTCTGTTGATACTGAGATAATTACGTTGGTTGAATCTGATCCTTTTTATGGCTATGAATCTGAAACTGTTGTGGCACATCTTACTAAATTAAATAATATAGCCTTCCTGTTCACTAATGATGAGAAAACCCGCTACTATTATATCCTTAAATTATTTCCGTTCTAATTAAAGGGTGATGCTAAGATATGGTTTAATTCTGTTGATCCTGGTTGTGTGCGTAGTCCCCAGGATATGATTTATTACTTCTCTGCTAAATATTTCCCTGCTCATAAGAAACAAGCTACTTTAAGGGAAATATATAATTTTGTGCAAATTGAAGAAGAGAGTCTCCCACAAGCTTGGGGGAGGCTTCTCCAATTACTTAATGCTTTGCCTGATCATCCTCTCAAGAAAAATGAAATACTTGATATCTTTTATAATGGACTAACCGATGCTTCGAGAGACCACCTGGATAGTTGTGCTTGTTGTGTTTTCAGGGAAAGAACTGTTGATCAAGCTGAAATTCTATTGAATAATATGTTGACAAATGAAAATAATTGGACACTTCCTGAACCAACTCGTAAGCCAACTCTGAAGAAAAGGGGTATTCTATTTCTCAGTCCTGAAGATATGCAAGAGGCAAAGAAATCTATGAAGGAAAAAGGTATTAAAGCTGAAGATGTTAAGAATTTACCTCCTGTTGAAGAAATACATGGTCTTAATTTACCGCCTGTTGAAGAAACACATGGTCTTGATAACTCGACACAGGTAGTAAAGGTAAATTCTCTCTATAGATATGATAAAGCTGAAATCCCTCCTACTAAGTTTGCTAGCCAATGTTTGGATGAGTTTGATAACTTTATGGTTAAGCAAGAAAACTTCAATGCTTATTTTGGTAGAGAATTAAAACGCAATGCTTATATGATTGAACACTTGAGTGATTATATGTCTAGAGTTAAGGGTGAACTTAAACTCACTAGTAAACATGCTTCCATGGTTACCACTCAAGTAGAACAAGTACTTAAAGCTCAGAATGATTTGCTCAATGAATTGAATAGTAAGAATAATGACTTTGCTGTTAGAGTTGCAACTAGAGGGGGTAAAGTGACTCAGGAACCTTTGTATCCTGAGGGCCACCCTAAGAGAATTGAGCAGGATTCTCAGAGAAATAATTTTGATACACCTAGTCCTTCTAAGAGGAAGAAAAAGAAAAATGATAGGACTTTGCATGCTTCTAGTGAACCTGTTGTAGACACACCTGAGAATCCCAATGATACTTCTATTTCTGATGCTGAAACACAATCTGGTAATGAGCATGAACCTAGTGATAATGTTAATGATGATGTTCATGTTGATGCTCAACCTAGTAATGACAATGATGTAGAGATTGAACCTGCTGTTGATCTTGATAATCCACAATCAAAGAATCAACGTTATGATAAGAGAGACTTTGTTGCTAGGAAGCACGGTAAGGAAAGAGAACCATGGGTTCAGAAACCCATGCCTTTTCCTCCTAAACCATCCAAGAAAAAGGATGATGAAGATTGTGAGCACTTTGCTGAAATGATTAGACCTATCTTTTTGCGTATGCGTTTAACTGATATGCTTAAAATGAATCCTTATGCTAAGTACATGAAAGAAATTGTTACAAATAAAAGAAAGATACCGGAAGCTGAAATTTCCACCATGCTTGCTAATTATACTTTTAAGGTGGACTACCTAAGAAACTTGGAGATCCAGGAGTACCCACTATACCATGCTCCATTAAAAGAAACTATGTTAGAACTACTTTATGTGATATTGGAGCCGGTGTTAGTGTTATACCTCTCTCTTTATATCGTAGACTTGATTTCAATAAGTTGACACCTACTGAAATATCTTTGCAAATGGCTGATAAATCAACTGCTATACCTGTCGTTATTTGTGAGGATGTGCCTGTTGTGGTTGCAAATGTTACTATTTTAACGGACTTTGTTATTGTTGATATTCCCGAGGACGATAGTATGTCTATTATTCTTGGAAGACCCTTTTTGAATACTGCAGGGGCTGTTATTGATTGCAACAAGGGCAATGTCACTTTTCATGTTAATGGTAATGAGCATACGGTACACTTTTCGAGGAAACAACCTCAAGTTCATAGTATAAACTCTATTGGAAAAATTCCATCGATTATTTTTGGAGGTTTTGAATTTCCTCTACCTACTGTCAAGAAGAGATATGATATTCTTATTGTGGGGGATGTGCATATACCCATTGAGGTAACATAGTGTTATTCGAAATTTCTCCGGTTCCATGTTATTCGGAATGAGTTTGTTAACAAGACTTGATCAACCTTGTTAGTGGATTCCTTTTGATGAGCATGAGATGGATGAAGTTAGAAAGCACAACCTTCTGTACCCCTCTTTTACTTTCTGTTATTTAGATTAACTAAAGCAAAAATAGTATTTTCTGTCTGTTTTCTGATTTATTCGTGCAATAAAAAAATACCCCGAAAATAAAAGTTCTCCAAATGCCCTGAAATTGAAATATGATTTTTTTTCTAGAATATTTGACAATATCTGGCACTGAGAACACGGCAGGGGGAGCAAGCACCTGGCCACGAGGGTCTAGGGCACGCCCACCTCCCTGGGCGCGCCCCCCTGCCTCGTGGGCCCATGGTGGCTCCCCTCCATTTATTCCAGCCACCACACACTCCTTCTTCCTCCCAAAAAAATCACCAACCAGCTCAAACACGAGTTCTAGCTCATTTTGCTGCGATTTTTGATCTCCTATCTCAAAGCTCCACTCACAAAACTGCTTTGGGGGATTGTTCTTTGGTATGTGACTCCTCCAATGGTCCAATTAGTTTTTGTTCTAGTGCTTTATTCATTGCAAATTTTTGCTGCCTAGGTGACCCTGTTCTTGGCTTGCATGTCAAATTTATATGGTCCCAAGTAGTTCTAATGCATGATATAGTCTCTAGGCACTTGTGGGAGTAGTTGCTATCAATTTTGTTGAGTTTGGTTCACTTTTATTTGAAGTTACTAATAATTTCAGAAATTTTCAGAAAATGATGAAGAGATTTTTGAGGGGCTCTTCGAGCCGAAGCTCGAAGGATAAGCAAAGTGAAGAAGAAGATAGGCCCAAATATAATCTCCCTCGCACCACGGAGGTTCGGCCGTGTGAATGGCCTTGTGATGATTTGTTGAGAGCAGCCGGGATTTATGATGATTTTTATGAGTTGGCTAAGAATGCAGGCCTCACCGGCTTCATCAGCGACCAACGCGAACAGTATCTCCTACTCACTAATATTTTTGTGCAAAATTTTCATTTCCATGCTAGGAGGTCACCACCCTCGGTGGATTTCTATTTATATGATGAGTATAAGGAGATGCCCCTCTCTGAATTTTGTGAGGTTTGCAAGTTGCCTTTTTCGGGCAGCGTAGAGGAACCACATCGTAAGGATGTGGAGGGGTTTATTGATACAATTGTTGTAGGGGAAACTAGGAAGGTTTCCGATGCAAGAATTACTAGCATCCATTTTCCTGTTCTACGTTATTTTGCAATATTTGCTAGTAGATGCTTGATTGGTCGCGGAAACTGTGGCAACCTAAGTGCCCCTGATATTGTTCTTTTGTGCCATGCCCTGTTTCGTGATGACACATTTAGTATGAGCGCTATTGTTGCAAAGCGGTTAAATCTTAACTGTACTAAGGGCCCCATCTTGGGAGGCATCTTCGCCTCGCGCCTTGCTGCATACTTTAACATAGCTATCAGGCATTATGAGAAAGAAGAAAAGTTGTTGCCTACTGTTTTTCTAGACTACAAGAGTATGGTTGCACATGATTTCATTGTTAAGAACAAGAAAAAGGAGCTTAACTATAGACTGATATTTGATAAAAATCACCCTGAGACTATTACTTTGCCTGCTCCTTCCTTGTTTGACTTATCTGCACGCAAGTACCTTGTTCCGCTGGAGGCCATTCACGCCCACCGGAACCCCACATCAGCTACAGAGCCAGATCCGGAGCCACAATTTGTTCCTTCATGCCAGTCTGTTTACCAGTGGGATCTGGAGGAGATGGCCAGCCAATGGCAACCCGAGGCTTCATCTCAGTACGACCCCAGTTACAACTTTGGATATCCGCCTGGCCAGCCGTGGCAATAGACCAACTTAGGCCAAAAGCCTAAGCTTGGGGGAGTACGTATTTCGTACCGACATTACATTCATGTTCACACACTCATTCCAGCTGTCGGTGCTCATACTCTTTCATTGTAATATCCATGCTAGTTTATTTTCCTTTTTGTGCTTTCTTCTTGTGTGTTTGAAAAACCTTAAGAAAAAAAACAAAAAATTAGTTGTAGCCTTTAGCTAGTTTACTTTCTTGCTTGTAGTAGTAATAATTAAAAGAAAACCCAAAAAGATTTCTTGTTCTTCTTTTGCTTGTGGGAGCTTTCCCGTGTAAATAGTTTTATTTCTTTTCTTTGGGGGTCGATAGGAGAAGAGCATGATGAAATTGTTAAAGTGGCTCTTATATGCATTATTGTTGATTTAACCAAGAGCCCATATTACCTTGTCTTCTCCTGTTTATTGAATGCCTGCAGATTCCAGCTTAGTACAATGCACGTGCACTATTATTATTATTCACATCATTCGGTCGTGCAAGTGAAAGGAAATAATGACGATATATGATGGACCGATTGAGATGAGAGAAGTTGGTATGAACTCGACCTCTCTTGTTTTTGTAAATATGATTAGTTCATCGTTCCTGATTCAGCCTATTATGAATAAACATGTTTGCAACGACAATTAGAGATTATAGTTGCTTATGCCATGCTTAATTAGCTGGGAGTTTATAATGGTTTACCTTGCGTGCCAACATACTATTAAAATGGTTGTGATGTGGTATAATAGGGTGGTATCCTCCTTTGAACGATTCGAGTGACTTGACTTGGCACATGTTCACACATGTAGTTGAAACAAAATCAACATAGCCTTCACGATATTTATGTTCATGGTGGATTATATCCTACTCATACTTGCACTCAATGTTTATTAATTTTAATGCATGTTCATGACTGTTGTCGCTCTCTAGTTGGTCGCTTCCCAGACTTTTTCTAGCCTTCACTTGTACTAAGCGGGAATACTGGTTGTGCATCCAATCCCTTAAACCCCAAAGTTATTCCATATGAGTCCACCATACCTTCCTATATGCGGTATCTACCTGCCATTCCAAGTAAATTTGTATGTGCCAAACTCTAAACCTTCAAATGAAATTCTGTTTTGCATGCTCGAATAGCTCATGTATCAACTAGGGTTGTCTGTATCTTCCATGCTAGGCGGGTTATTCTCAAGAGGAGTGGACTCCGCTCCTCACTCACGAGAAAATGGCTGGTCACCGGGATGCCCAGTCCCATGCTTTATGCAAACAAATCGAAATAATTGCAAACAAAACACCCCCGGGACTTGTTAGTGGGAGGCACTCGTTGTTTCGAGCAAGCCATGGATTGATGCTTGTTGGTGGAGGGGGAGTATAAACTTTACCATTCTGTTTGGGAACCGCCTATAATGTGAGTAGCATGGAAGATATCGAGATCTCTCGGTTGTTATGTTGACAATGAAAATATGCCGCTCAAAATATTATTTATCTCTACTTTAAAATCGAGCTCTGGCACCCCTACAAATCCCTACTTCCCTCTGCGAAGGGCCTATCTATTTACTTTTATGTTGAGTCATCATCCTCTTATTAAAAAGCACTAGCTGGAGAGCACCGCTGTCATTTGCATCCATTACTATTAATTTATATTGGGTATGACTATGACTGGATATCTTTTACCATGAATCACAATGTTTAGTCAGTCCTTGATCTTTAAAGGTGCTCTCCATTTATGTTTTGCGGTCTCAGAAAGGTCTAGCGAGATACCATCTTGTTATATCATGACATGATTGTTTTGAGAAAGTGTTGTCATCCGAGATTTATTATTATTGCTCGCTAGTTGATTATGCCATTGACATGAGTAAACATGAGACCTAAATGTTATTTTGAATATGGTTAGTTCATAATCTTTGCTGAAAACTTGAATGCTGGCTTTACATATTTACAACAGCAAGAGCAAACAGAGTATGTAAAAGTTTTTCTTTATCACTTTTAGTTTATCAACTGAATTACTTGAGGACAAGCAAAGGTTTAAGCTTGGGGGAGTTGATATGTCTCCGTCGTATCTACTTTTCCAAACACTTTTGCCCTTGTTTTGAACTCTAACTTGCATGATTTGAATGGAACTAACCCGGACTGACGATGTTTTCAGCAGAATTGCCATGGTGTTATTTTTGTGCAGAAACAAAAGTTCTCGGAATGACCTGAAAATCAACGAAGAATTATTTTGGGATATATAAAAAATACTAGCAAAAGAATCAAGGCCAAGGGGCCCACACCCTATCCACGAGGGTGGGGGGCGCGCCCCTGCCTCGTGGGCCCCCTGGTGCTCCACCGACCTCAACTCCAACTCTATATATTCACGTTCGGGGAGAAAAAAATCAGAGAGAAGGATTCATCGCGTTTTATCATACGGAGCCGCCGCCAAGCCCTATACTCTCCCGGGAGGGCTGATCCGGAGTCCGTTCGGGGCTCCGGAGAGGGGAATCCGTCGCCGTCGTCATCATCAACCATCCTCTATCACCAATTTCATAATGCTCACCGCCGTGCGTGAGTAATTCCATCGTAGGCTTGCTGGACGGCGATGGGTTGGATGAGATTTATCATTTAATCGAGTTAGTTTTGTTAGGGTTTGATCCCTAGTATCCACTATGTTCTGAGATTGATGTTGCTATGACTTTGCTATGCTTAATGCTTGTCACTAGGGCCCGAGTGCCATGATTTCAGATCTGAACCTATTATGTTTTCATGAATATATGTGAGTTCTTGATCCTATCTTGCAAGTCTATAGCCACCTACTATGTGTTATGATCCGGCAACCCCGAAGTGACAATAATCGGGACCACTCCCGGTGATGATCATAGTTTGAGGAGTTCATGTATTCACTATGTGTTAATGCTTTGGTCCGGTACTCTATTAAAAGGAGGCCTTAATATCCCTTAGTTTCCAATAGGACCCCGCTGCCACGGGAGGGTAGGACAAAAGATGTCATGCAAGTTCTTTTCCATAAGCACGTATGCCTATATTCGGAATACATGCCTACATTACATTGATGAATTGGAGCTAGTTCTGTGTCACCCTATGTTATAACTGTTGCATGAATAATCGCATCCGGCATAATTGTCCATCACCGATCCAATGCCTACGAGCTTTTCACATATTGTTCTTCGCTTATTTACTTTACCGTAGCCACTGTTACAATCACTACAATACTGCTACTGGTACTTTTGCCGCCGTTACCGCTACTTCCATATTACCTTGCTACTAAATACTTTGCTGCAGATATTAAGTTATCCGGGTGTGGTTGAATTGACAACTCAGCTGCTAATACTTGAGAATATTCTTTGGCTCCCCTTGTGTCGAATCAATAAATTTGGGTTGAATACACTACCCTTGAAAACTGTTGCGATCCCCTATACTTGTGGGTTATCAGCAACACCCGAGGAGAGGGAGCAGCCTAAGCCTTGGCTTTACCTCCTTCTTCCTCCATACAGCTCTAGGAGCAACTCTGTACTGTTACCTATAAACTACACTCGGCAGGACTAGGGGTGTTATCTCTCCGAAGAGCCCCGAACCTGGGTATGTCTTGCGTCCCACGCTCGCTCATGCCGACCTCGCCTCTGGAGCCCACCAGTGCCCTCGAGCCTCCTCCTATCTTTAGCCATCCCTTGGCATCTGCCGTGCGCCCACCACGACAGTTGGCGCCCACCGTGGGGCAAGCTGCCGCAGAACCGCGGTCCGGGCGGGACCATCTTCGTCATCACCACCGCGGCGTAGCCGTCGTCTCTCCGGTAGCGCTCAGGGGCTCAACATCAACACGCCTCTGAGGCGACCGCGTGGGGCGTCACGCCCTCGTCGTCGGCCTCGCCATCTTCATCGCCTCCGCCGCTGCGTTGCGCCGTCTCTCCGATAGCGCTCGGGGGCCCAACATCGACACGACCTCGAGACGACCGCGTGGGGCAGTGTGTCCTCGTCGCCGGCCTCGCCCTCTTCGTCATCACCGCGGCGTCGCCATCGTCTCTCCGTTAGCACTCGGCGGCTCAACATCGACGCGCCTCAGGGCAGCCGCGCGGGACGGCGCGTCCTCGCCGCAGGCTTCGACACTGTCCGACTCGCTCTCTCCTCCGTGGGTGCTCCACATCACGCACTTCACCAACTCGTCGCGAGCATCCATGGCGCCCTCTGCCTCTCGTAGCTCTGCCGCGCCGTCAGGCTCGCCGGCACTCTCTTCTTCCACCACCAAACTCCTCTCAACCTCCTCTTCTCCGGAGTCGCACCCGCCACCATTTGCTACGGTGGCTGCTGCTTGTTCCTGCCCATACACTTTCCAGATGCAAGGTATACATGCCTCGTATACGCCTCGGATAATAGTCAGATATTCCCATGCATTAGCCAAACACAAGTTGGATAATGCATGCATAATGGCCATATAATGGTCATACACTTCCAAAACCGCAGCCAGACACTACATACACATGATTCAGTCGGATGCAAGTCGGACACTAGCTCATACACTTCGAAAATTCATGGCGCCGCTACCTCGCTGTAGGTGCTCCCGCTGAGTCCTCGAGCTGCTTCACCCGCCTCCACCCCGAGACCAGCAGCGGCTGAGCGCCTGCTCCTCGACCGGTCCCCCGCGCGCACGGCTCCGCCCGCTTTGGCCCAGCGCTCGCGGCTGCGCCTCCGCCTCTGCCAGCGCGTCTGCGTCGCGGCGTCCGACTCCCTTCGAGTGACGGTCCCCCACGTCGCCCTGCTCCTCCGCCTGCGGCCGGCTGGCCGCCCCGCCC
>NC_057799.1:437153917-437183340 GCF_018294505.1 Triticum aestivum
CCCCGTCGCCTCGCGCCGTCTCGCCGCCACTCAAGGCCGGCCCTGCATCGCCTCGCTCCTCCGCGGACGAGTGCCCCGCGCTGGCTCCACCTGGCCACCTCCGACATCCGCCCTGCCGCCTCCCCGTCCCAGACCGCGCCGGCCCCGTGCCTCCATCCGGCTCTGCGCGTTGCGCCGCCGGATCGCCGCGCCTGTCGGCCGTTTCCCGTGGACTCGGAACCGGCTCGCCTCGTTCGTCGCCGCTGCCAGCCTCCCACGCCCTCCGTACAACCGGTCCGGCCGGCTCCACGCCTTCCGGTTTCGGCTCCCCCGCACCGTTGCACCGTCTCCGGCGTCAAACGACGGGTCCGGCTCCTCCTGCGCCGCTGCGCCAGGTCCGACAGCTCCCGGCCTCCCTCACGCCGGCTCGCCTCCCCGGACGGCCGGCCCTGCTGCTTGTCGTCTTCATCCGCAACCCGGACGGCCAGCTTCACCCGCAACCCGGACGGCCGGCTCCACCGCCTGCCGTCTCTGCCCACAGCGCTTGGTCTAGCTCCTCCCGCGCCGACCTCGCTCCCCCGTGCGCCGACCCGCGGCCGGGTCCTCCTCGCCGGCTCCCTCCCGCGTTGCCCCAGCTCTGTCCATGCGGCCGGCTTCGCTAGCGCCTGGCCGCCGGGTCCCCGCGCCCCTCTGCTTCGCCTGGCCGCAACCCGGCGCCGCACGGCCGGCTTGCCGCCCCACCTCCGGCCACGCCCCCGCGCGCCCCAGCCGGCTCCCGCAGCTGGCTGCCGCAACCGGTCGTTTGGGAAGACAGAAGAAAAGTCAAGATGCCAACCAAAAAAAGAAATTGTTCAGAGGCCGGCTGCCCAGCGGATCCGGCTAAGAAAAACAGAAGAAGTAAAGAAAGGCTGCGAAACTCCTCCACCCGCCCGCGTCGTCGTTCGTTCGGTTGCGCCTGCGTATCCGCATCACCGCTACGCCGGCGTTCCTGCCTGCCCGCTCGGGCTGTGCCAAGCCGGCTCGGCCGCTCGTCCGTCTCGACGCCTGGCCGGTCGAGCTCGACCGGCCGGAACCCCTTTCGAGCGCTCGAAGGTTCGAAGGCTACACCCAGTGGGCGGGATCCGCCGGCTCTCTTCGACAACCTCCATCTCGTCTACACAAAAGCAATGTGGGCTCCTCACTCGTATAATTTTGCACTGTGCAAACCCGGATAACCTTGAATGACACTTGGGGACCACCTCCGCTTTTATTACAGTTGCACTACTGTTTGCCCCGGCGCCGGCTAGTCTCGGCCCAGAGGCTGGCCGCTCGGCCCGATACGTTCGTTCCCGCAGACGGCTCAGTAGCGCATACGGTACCAAAGGCCCACTCTCGGCCACAGACCGCGGCGTGGCTGTCCGGCAAGCGAGAGCAATAGCTGGAGGTCACCCCACGCGAAAAACGTCCGGAAGAAGATGGCTTGGGCAACCCTGCCATTTCCTTTATGAGTTTCTACTCGGTCGATTACGCTCCTGTAGTCCGAGTACTGTACGCTCCACTCCGCGGCCACTCTTCGTAACAGCTACAGACCGGCTTCGGACTGTCTAGCTAACAAGAGGCAAAGCCAAAGAGCGGAGGGGACATGAAAAATACTGAAGGGGGCTCGGACGAAACCGAGTCGGCACCCTCCGCATAAAACTTGCAATGCTAAAAGCAAATTTTTGATATATCTGCGTGGACTAACCTTGTCTTTTGCATGATCGTCGCTGTGGGGAATGAAGGAAATATGCCCTAGAGGCAATAATAAAGTATTATTTATTTCCTTATATCATGATAAATTTTTTTTATTCATGCTAGAATTGTATTAACCGGAAACATAATACATGTGTGAATACATAGACAAACAGTGTGTCACTAGTATGCCTCTACTTGACTAGCTCGTTAATCAAAGATGGTTATGTTTCCTAACCATAGACATGAGTTGTCATTTGATTAACGGGATCACCTCATTAGGAGAATGACGTGATTGACTTGACCCATTCCGTTAGCTTAGCACCCGATCGTTTAGTATGTTGCTATTGCTTTCTTCATGACTTATACATGTTCCTATGACTATGAGATTGTGCAACTCCGGTTTACCGGAGGAACACTTTGTGTGCTACCAAACGTCACAACGTAAATGGGTGATTATAAAGGTGCTCTACAGGTGTCTCCAAAGGTACTTGTTGGGTTGGCGTATTTCCAGATTAGGATTTGTCACTCCGATTGTCGGAGAGGTATCTCTGGGCCCACTCGGTAATGCACATCACTATAAGCCTTGCAAGCATTGTGACTAATGAGCTAGTTGTTGGGGAACGTAGTAATTTCAAAAAAATTCCTACGCACACGCAAGATCATGGTGATGCATAGCAACGAGAGGGGAGAGTGTTGTCCACTTACCCTCGTAGACCGACAGCGGAAGCGTTATCACAACGCGGTTGATGTAGTCGTACGTCTTCACGATCCGACCGATCAAGTACCGAACGTACGGCACCTCCGAGTTCTACACACGTTCAGCTCGATGACGTCCCTCGAACTCCGATCCAGCCGAGTGTTGAGGGAGAGTTTCGTCAGCACGACGGCGTGGTGACGATGATGATGTTCCACGGACGCAGGGCTTCGCCTAAACTCCGCAACGGTATTATCGAGGTGTAATATGGTGGGGGGGGGCACCGCACACGGCTAAGAGATCTCAAGGATCAATTGTTGTGTCTCTGGGGTGCCCCCTTGCCCCCGTATATAATGGAGCAAGGGAGGAGGAGGCCGGCCCTAGGAGGGGGCGCACCAAGTGTGGAGTCCTACTAGGACTCCCTAGTCCTAGTAGGATTCCACCTCCCATATGGAATAGGAAAAGAGGAAGGGAAAAAGAGAAGGAAGGAAGGGGCGCCCCCCTTCCCTAGTCCAATTCGGACCAGACCAAGGGGAGGGGTGCGGCCACCCTTGAGGCCCTTTTCCTTCTTTCCCGTATGGCCCAATAAGGCCCAATACGTATTCCCGTAACTCTCCGGTACTCCGAAAAATACCCGAATCACTCGGAACCTTTCCGAAGTCCGAATATAGTCGTCCAATATATCGATCTTTACGTCTCGGCCATTTCGAGACTCCTCGTTATGTCCCCGATCTCATCCGGGACTCCGAACTCCTTCGGTACATCAAAACTCAATAAAACTGTCATCGTAACGTTAAGCGTGCGGACACTACGGGTTCGAGAACTATGTAGACATGACCGAGACACGTCTCCGGTTAATAACCAATAGCGGGACCTGGATGCCCATATTGGCTCCCACATATTCTACGAAGATCTTTATCGGTCAGACCGCATAACAACATACGTTGTTCCCTTTGTCACCGGTATGTTACTTGCCCGAGATTTGATCGTCGGTATCTCGATACCTAGTTCAATATCGTTATCGGCAAGTCTCTTTACTCGTTCCGTAACACATCATCCCGCAACTAACTCATTAGTCACAATGCTTGCAAGGCTTATAGTGATGTGTATTACCGAGTGGGCCCAGAGATACCTCTCCGACAATCGGAGTGACAAATCCTAATCTGGAAATACGCCAACCCAACAAGTACCTTTGGAGACACCTGTAGAGTACCTTTATAATCACCCATTTACGTTGTGACGTTTGGTAGCACACAAAGTGTTCCTCCGGTAAACCGGAGTTGCACAATCTCATAGTCATAGGAACATGTATAAGTCATGAAGAAAGCAATAGCAACATACTAAACGATCGAGTGCTAAGCTAACGGAATGGGTCAAGTCAATCACGTCATTCTCCTAATGAGGTGATCTCGTTAATCAAATGACAACTTATGTCTATGGCTAGGAAACATAACCATCTTTGATTAACGAGCTAGTCAAGTAGAGGAATACTAGTGACACTCTGTTTGTCTATGTATTCACACATGTATTATGTTTCCGGTTAATACAATTCTAGCATGAATAATAAACATTTATCATGATATAAGGAAATAAATAATAACTTTATTATTGCCTCTAGGGCATATTTCCTTCAGTCTCCCACTAGCACTAGAGTCAATAATCTAGTTCACATCGCCATGTGATTTAACATGAATAGTTCACATCACCATGTGATTAACACCCATAGTTCACATCGTCATGTGACCATCACCCAAAGGGTTTACTAGAGTCAGTAATCTAGTTCACATCGCTATGTGCTTAACACCCAAAGAGTACTAAGGTGTGATCATGTTTTGCTTGCGAGATAATTTTAGTCAACGGGTCTGTCACATTCAGATCCGTAAGTATTTTGCAAATTTCTATGTCTACAATGCTCTGCATGGAGCTACTCTAGCTAATTGCTCCCACTTTCAATATGTATCTAGACCGAGACTTAGAGTCATCTAGATTAGTGTCAAAACTTGCATCGACGTAACCTTTTACGATGAGCCTTTTGTCACTTCCATAATCGAGAAACATATCCTTATTCCAGTAAGGATAATTTTGACCGTTGTCCAGTGATCTACTCCTAGATCACTATTGTACTCCCTTGCCAAAATCAATGTAGGGTATACAATAGATCTGGTACACAGCATGGCATACTTTATAGAACTTATGGCCGAGGCATAGGGAATGACTTTCATTCTCTTTCTATCTTCTGTCGTGGTCGGGCTTTGAGTCTTACTCAATTTCATACCTTGTAACACAGGCAAGAACTTTTTCTTTGATTGTTCCATTTTGAACTACTTCAAAATCTTGTTAAGGTATGTACTCATTGAAAAAACTTATCAAGCGTCTTGATCTATCTCTATAGATCTTGATGCTCAATATGTAAGCAGCTTCACCGAGGTCTTTCTTTGAAAAACTCATTTCAAAACACTCCTTTATGTTTTGCAGAATAATTCTACATTATTTCCGATCAACAATATGTCATTGACATATACTTATCAGAAATGTTGTAGTGCTCCCACTCACTTTCTTGTAAATACAGGCTTCACCGCAAGTCTGTATAAAACTATATCCTTTGATCAACTTATCAAAGTGTATATTCCAACTCCGAGATGCTTGCACCAGTCCATAGATGGATCGCTGGAGCTTGCATATTTTGTTAGCACCTTTAGGATTGACAAAACCTTCTGGTTACATCATATACAACTCTTCTTTAATAAATCCATTAAGGAATGTAGTTTTGTTTATCCATTTGCCAGATTTCATAAAATGCGGCAGTTACTAACATGATTCAGACAGAGTTAAGCATAGATACGAGTGAGAAACTATCATCGTAGTCAACATCTTGAACCTGTCGAAAACCTTTTTGCGACAATTCTAGCTTTGTAGATAGTGACACTACTATCAGCATCTGTCTTCCTCTTGACGATCCATTTATTCTCAATTGCTTGCCGATCATCGGGCAAGTCAACCAAAGTCCACACTTTGTTCTCATACATGGATCTCATCTCAGATTTCATGGCCTCAAGCCATTTTGCGGAATCTGGGCTCACCATCGCTTCTTCATAGTTCGTAGGTTCGTCATGATCTAGTAACATAACCTCCAGAACAGGATTACCGTACCACTCTGGTGCGGATCTTACTCTGGTTTACCTACGAGGTTTGGTAGTAACTTGATGTGATGTTACATGATCATCATCATTAACTTCCTCACTAATTGGTGTAGAAGTCACAGGAACAGATTTCTGTGATGAACTACTTTCCAATAAGGGAGCAGGTATAGTTACCTCATCAAGTTCTACTTTCCTCCCACTCACTTCTTTCGAGAGAAACTCCTTCTCTAGAAAGGATCCATTCTTAGCAACGAATTTCTTGCCTTCAGATATGTGATAGAAGGTGTACCCAACAGTCTCCTTTGGGTATCCTATGAAGACACATTTCTTCGATTTAGGTTCGAGCTTATCAGGTTGAAGTTTCTTCACATAAGCATCGCAACCCCAAACTTTAAGATACAACAACTTTGGTTTCTTGCCAAACAATAGTTCATAAGGCGTCGTCTCAACGGATTTTGATGGTGTCCTATTTAGAGTGAATGCAGCCGTCTCTAAAGCATAACCCCCAAAACGATTAGTGGTAAATTGGTAAGAGACATCATAGATTGCACTATATCCAATAAAGTACGGTTATGACGTTCGGACACACCATTATGCTGTGGTGTTCCAGGTGGCATGAATTTGTGAAACTATTCCAGATTGTTTTAACTGAAGGCCAAACTCGTAACTTAAATACTCTTCTCCACGATCAGATCGTAGAAACTTTATTTTCTTGTTACGATGATTTTCTGCTTCACTCTGAAATTATATGAACTTTTCAAATGTTTCAGACTCTTGTTTCATTAAGTAGATATACCCATATCTGCTCAAATCATCTGTGAAGGTCAGAAAATAATGATACCTGCTACGAGCCACAATATTCATTGGACCACATACATCTGTATGTATGATTTCCAACAAATCTGTTGCTCTCTCCATAGTTCCGGAGAACGGCGTTTTAGTCATCTTGCCCATGAGGCACGGTTCGCAAGCATCAAGTGATTCATAATCAAGTGATTCCAAAATCCCATCAGTATGGAGTTTCTTCATGCGCTTTACACCAATATGACCTAAACGGCAGTGCCACAAATAAGTTGCACTATCATTATTAACTTTGCATCTTTTGGCTTCAATATTATGAATATGTGTATCACTACGATCGAGATCCAACAAACCATTTTCGTTGGTGTGTATGACCATAGAAGGTTTTATTCATGTAAACAGAACAGCAATTGTTCTCTAATTTAAATGAATAACCGTATTGCAATAAACATGATCAAATCATATTCATGCTCAACGCAAACACCAAATAACACTTATTTAGTTTCAACACTAATCCCGAAAGTACAGGGAGTGTGCGATGATGATCATATCAATCTTGGAACTACTTCCAACACACATCGCCACCTCGCCTTTTACTAGTCTCTGTTTATTCTGCAACTCCCGTTTTTGAGTTACTACTCTTTAGCAACTGAACCAGTATCAATTACCGAGGGGTTGCTATAAACACTAGTAAAGTACACATCAATAATCTGTATATCAAATATACCTTTGTTCACTTTTACTAGTCTCTGTTTATTCTGCAACTCCCGTTTCGAGTTACTACTCTTAGCAACTGAACCAGTATCAATTACCGAAGGGTTGCTATAAACACTAGTAAAGTACACATGAATAATCTGTATATCAAATATACCTTTGTTCACTTTGCCATCCTTCTTATCCACCAAATAGTTGGGGTAGTTCCGCTTCCAGTGACCAGTCCCTTTGCAGTAGAAGCACTTAGTCTCAGGCTTAGGACCAGACTTAGGCTTCTTCACTTGAGCAGCAACTTGCTTGCCGTTCTTCTTGAAGTTCCCCTTCTTCCCTTTGCCCTTTTCTTGAAACTAGTGGTCTCGTCAACCATCAACACTTGATGTTTTTTTTTATTTCTACCTTCATCGATTTCAACATCACGAAGAGCTCGGGAATTACTGTCGTCATCCCTTGCATACTATAGTTCATCACGAAGTTCTACTAACTTGGTGATGGTGACTAGAGAATTCTGTCACTCACTATTTTATCTGGAAGATTAACTCCCACTTGATTCAAGAGATTGTAGTACCCAGACAATCTGAGCACATGCTCACTAGTTGAGCGATTCTCCTCCATCTTTTAGCTATAGAACTTGTTGGAGACTTCATATCTCTCAACTCGGGTATTTGCTTGAAATATTAACTTCAACTCCTGGAACATCTTGTATGGTCCATGACGTTCAAAACGTCTTTGAAGTCCCGATTCTAAGCTGTTAAGCATGGTGCACTAAACTATCAAGTAGTCATCATATTGAGCTAGCCAAACGTTCATAACGTCTGCATCTCCTCCTGCAATAGGTCTGTCACCTAGCGGTGCATCAAGGACATAATTTTTCTGTGCAACAATGAGGATAATCCTCAGATCACGGATCCAATCCGCATCTTTGCTACTAACATCTTTCAACATAATTTTTTCTAGGAACATATCAAAAATAAAACAGGGAAGCAACAACGCGAGCTATTGATCTACAACATAATTTGCAAAATACTATCAGGACTAAGTTCATGATAAATTCAAGTTCAATTAATCATATTACTTAAGAATTCCCACTTAGATAGACATCCCTCTAATCCTCTAAGTGATCACGTGATCCATATCAACTAAACCATGTCCGATCATCACGTGAGATGGAGTAGTTTCAACGGTGAACATCACTATGTTGATCATATCTACTATATGATTCACGCTCGACCTTTCAGTCTCCGTGTTCCGAGGCCATATCTGTTATATGCTAGGCTCGTCAAGTTTAACCTGAGTATTCCGCGTGTGCAACTGTTTTGCACCCGTTGTATTTGAACGTAGAGCCTATCACACCCGATCATCACGTGGTGTCTCAGCACGAAGAACTTTCGCAACGGTGCATACTCAGGGAGAACACTTATACTTTGATAATTTAGTGAAGGATCATCTTATAATGCTACCGTCAAACAAAGCAAGATAAGATGAATAAATGATTAACATCGCATGCAATCAATATAAGTGATATGATATGGCCATCATCATCTTGTGCTTGTGATCTCCATCTCCGAAGCACCATCATGATCACCATCGTCACCAGCGCGACACCTTGATCTCCATCGTAGCATCGTTGTCGTCTCGCCAACTTATTGCTTTTACGACTATCGCTACCGCTTAGTGATAAAGTAAAACAATTACATGGCGATTGCATTGCATACAATAAAGCGACAACCATATGGCTCCTGCCAGTTGCCGATAACTCGGTTACAAAACATGATCATCTCATACAACACATTATATCACATCATGTCTTGGCCATATCACATCACAACATGCCTTGCAAAAACAAGTTAGACGTCCTCTACTTTGTTGTTGCATATTTTACGTGGCTGCTACGGGCTTAGCAAGAACCGTTCTTACCTACGCATCAAAACCACAATGATAGTTTGTCAAGTTGGTGATGTTTTAACCTTCGCAAGGACCGGGCGTAGCCACACTCGGTTCAACTAAAGTGAGAGAGACAGACACCCGCCGGTCACCTTTAAGCAACGAGTGCTCGCAACGATGAAACCAGTCTTGCGTAAGCGTACGCGTAATGTCGGTCCGGGCCGCTTCATCTCACAATACCGCTGAACCAAAGTATGACATGCTGGTAAGCAGTATGACTTATATCGCCCACAACTCACTTGTGTTCTACTCGTGCATAGCATC
Organism: Triticum aestivum; assembly: GCF_018294505.1. Classification (NCBI taxonomy): domain Eukaryota; kingdom Viridiplantae; phylum Streptophyta; class Magnoliopsida; order Poales; family Poaceae; genus Triticum; species Triticum aestivum. The sequence goes on from NC_057799.1 coordinate 437,163,164, forward strand.
AACGCATAAAACCTAGCTCTGATACCACTGTTGGGGAACGTAGTAATTTCAAAAAAAATCCTACGCACACGCAAGATCATGGTGATGCATAGCAACGAGAGGGGAGAGTGTTGTCCATGTACCCTCGTAGACCGACAGTAGAAGCATTATCACAACGCGGTTGATGTAGTCGTACGTCTTCACGATCCGACCGATCAAGTACCGAACGTACGGCACCTCCGAGTTCTACACACGTTCAGCTCGATGACGTCCCTCGAACTCCGATCCAGCCGAGTGTTGAGGGAGAGTTTCGTCAGCACGACGGCGTGGTGACGATGATGATGTTCCACGGACGCAGGGCTTCGCCTAAGCTCCGCAACGGTATTATCGAGGTGTAATATGGTGGAGGGGGGCACCGCACACGGCTAAGAGATCTCAAGGATCAATTGTTGTGTCTCTGGGGTGCCCCCTTGCCCCCGTATATAAAGGAGCAAGGGAGGAGGAGGCCGGCCCTAGGAGGGGGCGCACCAACTGTGGAGTCCTACTAGGACTCCCTAGTCCTAGTAGGATTCCACCTCCCATATGGAATAGGAAAAGAGGAAGGGAAAAAGAGAAGGAAGGAAGGGGGCGCCCCCCTTCCCTGGTCCAATTCGGACCACACCAAGGGGAGGGGTGCGGCCACCCTTGAGGCCCTTTTCCTTCTTTCCCGTATGGCCCAATAAGGCCCAATACGTATTCCCGTAACTCTCCGGTACTCCGAAAAATACCCGAATCACTCAGAACCTTTCCGAAGTCCGAATATAGTCGTCCAATATATCGATCTTTACGTCTCGGCCATTTCGAGACTCCTCGTCATGTCCCTGATTTCATCCGAGACTCCGAACTCCTTCGGTACATCAAAACTCAATAAAACTGTCATCGTAACGTTAAGCGTGCGGACCCTACGGGTTCGAGAACTATGTAGACATGACCGAGACACGTCTCCAGTCAATAACCAATAGCGGGACCTGGATGCCCATATTGGCTCCCACATATTCTACGAAGATCTTTATCGGTCAGACCGCATAACAACATACGTTGTTCCCTTTGTCACCGGTATGTTACTTGCCCAAGATTTGATCGTCGGTATCTCGATATCTAGTTCAATCTTATTATCGGCAAGTCTCTTTACTCGTTCCGTAACACATCATCCCGCAACTAACTCATTAGTCACAATGCTTGCAAGGCTTATAGTGATGTGTATTACCGAGTGGGCCCAGAGATACCTCTCCGACAATTGGAGTGACAAATCCTAATCTCGAAATACGCCAACCCAACAAGTACCTTTGGAGACACCTGTAGAGTACCTTTAAAATCACCCATTTACGTTGTGACGTTTGGTAGCACACAAAGTGTTCCTCCGGTAAACGGGAGTTGCATAATCTCATAGTCATAGGAACATGTATAAGTCATGAAGAAAGCAATAGCAACATACTAAACAATCGAGTGCTAAGCTAACGGAATGGGTCAAGTCAATCACGTCATTCTCCTAATGAGGTGATCTCGTTAATCAAATGACAACTTATGTCTATGGCTAGGAAACATAACCATCTTTGATTAACGAGCTAGTCAAGTAGAGGCATACTAGTGACACTCTGTTTGTCTATGTATTCACACATGTATTATGTTTCCGGTTAATACAATTCTAGCATGAATAATAAATATTTATCATGATATAAGGAAATAAATAATAACTTTATTATTGCCTCTAGGGCATATTTCCTTCACTAGTTGCGGGATGATGTATTACGGAACGAGTAAAGAGATTTGTCGGTAACAAGATTGAACTAGGTATCGAGATACCGACGATCGAATCTCGGGCATGTAACATACCGATGACAAAGGGAACAACGTATGTTGTTATGCGGTCTGACCAATAAAGATCTTCGTAGAATATGTAGGAACCAATATGAGCATCCAGGTTCCGCTATTGGTTATTGACCGGAGAGGTGTCTCGGTCATGTCTACATAGTTCTCGAACCCGTAGGGTCCGCACGCTTAAAGTTACGATGATAGTTATATTATGAGTTTATATGTTTTGATGTACCAAAGGTTGTTCGGAGTCCCGGATGTGATCACGGACATGACGAGGAGTCTCGAAATGGTCGAGACATAAAGATTGATATATTGGACGACTATATTCGGACACCGGAAGTGTTCCGGAGAAGTTTCGGATAAAACCGGAGTGTCGGAGGGGTTACATGAACCCCCCGGGGAAGTATTGGGCCTTAGTGGGCCTGAGGGGAGAGAGAGGGCAGCAGCCAGGAGGTGGCGCGCCCCCTCCCATGAGGAGTCCAAATTGGACTAGGGGAGGGGGGCACGGCCCCTCTTTCCCTCTCCCTCTCCCTCTCTTTCCTTCCCCCTCTCTCTTCCTAGTTGGACTAGGAAAGGGGAGTCCTACTCCTACTAGGAGGAGGACCCCCCCTCTCCTTGGCGCGCCCCAAGGGCAGCCGGCCTCCCCCTTGCTCCTTTATATACGGGGGCAGGGGGGCACCTCTAGACACACAATTGATATACGATATTTTAGCCGTGTGCGGTGCCCCCCTCCACCATATTACACCTCGATAATATCGTTGCGGAGCTTAGGCGAAGCCCTGCGTCGGTAGAACATCATCATTGTCACCACGCCATCGTGCTGACGAAACTCTCCGTCAACACTCGGCTGGATCGGAGTTCGAGGGACGTCATCGAGCTGAACGTGTGCTGAACTCGGAGGTGCCGTGCGTTCGGTACTTGATCGGTCGGATCGTGAAGACGTACGACTACATGAACCGCGTTGTGATAACGCTTCCGCTTTCGGTCTACGAGGGTACGTGGACAACACTCTCCCCTCTCGTTGCTATGCATCACCATGATCTTGCGTGTGCGTAGGAATTTTTTTGAAATTACTACGTTCCCTAACAGTGGCATCCGAGCCTGGTTTTATGCGTTGATGCTATGCACGAGTAGAACACAAGTGAGTTGTGGGCGATATAAGTCATAATGCTTACCAGCATGTCATACTTTGGTTCAGCGGTATTGTGAGATGAAGCGGCCCGGACCGACATTACGCGTACGCTTACGCGAGACTGGTTTCACCGTTGGGAGCACTCGTTGCTTAAAGGTGACTGGCGGGTGTCTGTCTCTCTCACTTTAGTTGAACCGAGTGTGGCTACGCCCGGTCCTTGCGAAGGTTAAAACAGCAAAAACTTGACAAACTATCGTTGTGGTTTTGATGCGTAGGTAAGAACGGTTCTTGCTAAGCCCGTAGCAGCCACGTAAAACTTGCAACAACCAAGTAGAGGACGTCTAACTTGTTTTTGCAGGGCATGTTGTGATGTGATATGGTCAAGACATGATGCTATATTTTATTGTATGAGATGATCATGTTTTGTAACCGAGTTATCGGCAACTGGCAGGAGCCATATGGTTGTCGCTTTATTGTATGCAATGCAATCGCCATGTAATTGTTTTACTTTATCACTAAGCGGTAGCGATAGTCGTAAAAGCAATAAGTTGGCGAGACGACAACGATACTACGATGGAGATCAAGGTGTCGCACCGGTGACGATGGTGATCATGACGGTGCTTCGGAGATGGAGATCACAAGCACAAGATGATGATGGCCATATCATATCACTTATATTGATTGCATGTGATGTTAATCTTTTATGCATCTTATCTTGCTTTGATTGACGGTAGCATTATAAGATGATCTCTCACTAAAATTTCAAGATAAAAGTGTTCTCCCTGAGTATGCACCGTTGCGAAAGTTCTTCGTGCTGAGACACCACGTGATGATCGGGTGTGATAGGCTCTACGTTCAAATACAACGGGTGCAAAATAGTTGCACACGCGGAATACTCAGGTTAAACTTGACGAGCCTAGCATATGCAGATATGGCCTCGGAACACGGAGACCGAAAGGTCGAGCGTGAGTCATATAGTAGATATGATCAACATAGTGATGTTCACCATTGAAACTACTCCATCTCACGTGATGATCGGACATGGTTTAGTTGATTTGGATCACGTAATCACTTAGATGATTAGAGGGATGTCTATCTAAGTGGGAGTTCTTAAGTAATATGATTAATTGAACTTGAATTTATCATGAACTTAGTACCTGATAGTATCTTGCTTGTCTATGTTAAATGTAGATAAATGGCCCGTGCTGTTGTTCCGTTGAATTTTAATGCGTTCCTTGAGAAAGCAAAGTTGAAAGATGATAGTAGCAATTACACGGACTGGGTCCGTAACTTGAGGATTATCCTCATTGCTGCATAGAAGAATTACGTCCTGGAAGCACCGCTAGGTGCCAGGCCTCCTGCAAGAGCAACACCAGAAGTTATGAACGTCTAGCAGAGCAAAGCTGATGACTACTCGATAGTTCAGTGTGCCATGCTTTACGGCTTAGAACCGGGACTTCAACGACGTTTTGAACGTCATGGAGCATATGAGATGTTCCAGGAGTTGAAGTTAATATTTCAAGCAAATGCCCGGATGGAGAGATATGAAGTCTCCAATAAGTTCTATAGCTGCAAGACGGAAGAGAATAGTTCTGTCAGTGAGCATATACTCAAAATGTCTGGGTATAATAATCACTTGATTCAACTGGGAGTTAATCTTCCGGATGATAGAGTCATTGACAGAATTCTTCAATCACTGCCACCAAGCTACAAGAGCTTCGTGATGAACTATAACATGCAAGGGATGGATAAGACAATTCCTGAGCTCTTCGCAATGCTAAAGGCAGCGGAGGTAGAAATGAAAAAGGAGCATCAAGTGTTGATGGTCAGTAAAACCACTAGTTTCAAGAAAAAGGGCAAAGGGAAGAAGAAGGGGAACTTCAAGAAGAACAGCAAACAAGTTGCTGTTCAGGAGAAGAAATCCAAGTCTGGACCTAAGCCTGAAACTGGGTGCTTCTACTGCAAGCAAACTGGTCACTGGAAGCGGAACTGCCCCAAGTATTTGGCGGATAAGAAGGATGGCAAGGTTAACAAAGGTATATGTGATATACATGTTATTGATGTGTACCTTACTAATGCTCACAGTAGCACCTGGGTATTTGATACTGGTTCTGTTGCTAATATTTGCAACTCGAAACAGGGGCTATGGATTAAGCGAAGATTGGCTAAGGACGAGGTGACGATGCGCGTGGGAAATGGTTCCAAAGTCGATGTGATCGCCGTCGGCACGCTACCTCTACATCTACCTTCGGGATTAGTTTTAGACCTAAATAATTGTTATTTGGTGCCAGCGTTGAGCATGAACATTATATCTGGATCTTGTTTAATGTGAGACGGTTATTCATTTAAATCAGAGAATAATGGTTGTTCTATTTATATGAATAATATCTTTTATGGTCATGCACCCTTGAAGAGTGGTCTATTTTTAATGAATCTCGATAGTAGTGATACACATATTCATAATGTCGAAGCCAAAAGATGCAAAGTTGATAATGATAGTGCAACTTATTTGTGGCACTGCCATTTGGGTCATATCGGTGTAAAGCGCATGAAGAAACTCCATACTGATGGACTTTTGGAATCACTTGATTATGAATCACTTGGTACTTGCGAAAAGTGCCTCATGGGCAAGATGACCAAAACACCGTTCTCCGGAACTATGGAGAGAGCAACAGATTTGTTGGAAATCATACATACAGATGTATGTGGTCCGATGAATATTGAGGCTCGTGGCGGATATCGTTATTTTCTCACCTTCACAGATGATTTGAGCAGACATTGGTATATCTACTTAATGAAACATAAGTCTGAAACATTTGAAGAGTTCAAAGAATTTCAGAGTGAAGTTGAAAATCATCGTAACAAGAAAATAAAATTTCTACGATCTAATCGTGGAGGAGAATATTTGAGTTACGAGTTTGGCCGACATTTGAAACAATGCGGAATAGTTTCGCAACTCACGCCACCCGGAACACCACAGCGTAATGGTGTGTCCGAACGTCGTAATCGTACTTTATTAGATATGGTGCGATCTATGATGTCTCTTACTGATTTACCGCTATCGTTTTGGGGTTATGCTTTAGAGACGGCTGCATTCACTCTAAATAGGACACCAGCGAAATCCGTTGAGACGACGCCTTATGAACTATGGTTTGGCAAGAAACCAAAGTTGTCATATCTTAAAGTTTGGGGTTGCGATGCTTATGTGAAGAAACTTCAACCTGATAAGCTCGAACCTAAATCGGAGAAATGTGTCTTCATAGGATACCCAAAGGAGACTGTTGGGTACACCTTCTATCACAGATCCGAAGGCAAGATATTCGTTGCTAAGAATGGATCCTTTCTAGAGAAGGAGTTTCTCTCGAAAGAAGTGAGTGCGAGGAAAGTAGAACTTGATGAGGTAGCTGTACCTGCTCCCTTATTGGAAAGTAGATCATCACAGAAATCAGTTTCTGCGACACCTACACCAATTAGTGAGGAAGTTAATGAAAATGATCATGAAACTTCAGATCAAGTTATTACTGAACCTCGTAGGTCAACTAGATCAAGATCCGCACCAGAGTGGTACGGTAATCCTGTTCTGGAGGTTATGTTACTAGACCATGACGAACCTACGAACTATGAAGAAGCGATGGTGAGCCCAGATTCCGCAAAATGGCTTGAAGCCATGAAATCCGAGATGGGATCCATGTATGAGAACAAAGTATGGACTTTGGTTGACTTGCCCGATGGTCGGCAAGCCATTGAAAATAAATGGATCTTCAAGAAGAAGACTGACGCTGATGGTAATGTTACTGTCTATAAAGCTCGACTTGTTGCGAAAGGTTTTCGACAAGTTCAAGGGATTGACTATGATGAGACCTTCTCACCCGTAGCGATGCTTAAGTCTGTCCAAATCATGTTAGCAATTGCCACATTTTATGATTATGAAATTTGGCAAATGGATGTCAAATTTGCATTCCTGAATGGATTTCTGGAAGAAGAGTTGTATATGATGCAACCGGAAGGTTTTGTCGATCCAAAGGGAGCTAACAAAGTGTGCAAGCTCCAGCGATCCATTTATGGACTGGTGCAAGCCTCTCGGAGTTGGAATAAACGCTTTGATAGTGTGATCAAAGCATTTGGTTTTATACAGACTTTTGGAGAAGCCTGTATTTACAAGAAAGTGAGTGGGAGCTCAATAGCATTTCTGATATTATATGTGGATGGCATATTGCTGATTGAAAATGATATAGAATTTCTGGATAGCATAAAGGGATACTTGAATAAGAGTTTTTCAATGAAAGACCTCGGTGAAGCTGCATATATATTAGGCATTAAGATCTATAGAGATAGATCAAGACGCTTAATTGGACTTTCACAAAGCACATACCTTGACAAAGTTTTGAAGAAGTTCAAAATGGATCAAGCAAAGAAAGGGTTCTTGCCTGTACTACAAGGTGTGAGATTGAGTAAGACTCAATGCCCGACCACTGCAGAAGATAGAGAGAAGATGAAAGATGTTCCCTATGCTTCAGCCATAGGCTCTATCATGTATGCAATGCTGTGTACCAGACCTGATGTGTGCCTTGCTATAAGTTTAGAAGGGAGGTACCAAAGTAATCCAGGAGTGGATCACTGGACAGCGGTCAAGAACATCCTGAAATACCTGAAAAGGACTAAGGATATGTTTCTCGTTTATGGAGGTGACAAAGAGCTCATCGTAAGTGGTTACGTTGATGCAAGCTTTGACACTGATCCGGACGATTCTAAATCGCAAACCGGATACGTATTTACATTGAACGGTGGAGCTGTTAGTTGGTGCAGTTCTAAGCAAAGTGTCGTGGCGGGATATACGTGTGAAGCGGAGTACATAGCTGCTTCGGAAGCAGCCAATGAAGGAGTTCATATCCGATTTAGGTGTCATACCTAGTGCATCGGGACCAATGAAAATCTTTTGTGACAATACTGGTGCAATTGCCTTAGCAAAGGAATCCAGATTTCACAAGAGAACCAAGCACATCAAAAGATGCTGCAATTCCATCCGGGATTTAGTCCAGGTGGGAGACATAGAAATTTGCAAGATACATACGGATCTGAATGTTGCAGACCCGTTGACTAAGCCTCTTCCACGAGCAAAACATGATCAGCACCAAGACTCCATGGGTGTAAGAATCATTACTGTGTAATCTAGATTATTGACTCTAGTGCAAGTGGGAGACTGAAGGAAATATGCCCTAGAGGCAATAATAAAGTATTATTTACTTCCTTATATCATGATAAATGTTTATTATTCATGCTAGAATTGTATTAACCGCAAACATAATACATGTGTGAATATATAGACAAACAGTGTGTCACTAGTATGCCTCTACTTGACTAGCTCGTTAATCAAAGATGGTTATGTTTCCTAACCATAGACATGAGTTGTCATTTGATTAACGGGATCACCTCATTAGGAGAATGACGTGATTGACTTGACCCATTCCGTTAGCTTAGCACCCAATCGTTTAGTATGTTGCTATTGCTTTCTTCTTGACTTATACATGTTCCTATGACTATGAGATTATGCAACTCCCGTTTACCGGAGGAACACTTTGTGTGCTACCAAACGTCACAACGTAAATGGGTGATTATAAAGGTGCTCTACAGGTGTCTCCAAAGGTACTTGTTGGGTTGGCGTATTTCGAGATTAGGATTTGTCACTCCGATTGTCGGAGAGGTATCTCTGGGCCCACTCGGTAATGCACATCACTATAAGCCTTGCAAGCATTGTGACTAATGAGCTAGTTGCGGGATGATGTATTACGGAACGAGTAAAGAGACTTGCCGGTAACGAGATTGAACTAGGTATCGAGATACCGACGATCGAATCTCGGGCAAGTAACATACCGATGACAAAGGGAACAACGTATGTTGTTATGCGGTCTGACCGATAAAGATCTTCGTAGAATATGTAGGAAACAATATGAGCATCCAGGTTCCGCTATTGGTTATTGACCGGAGAGGTGTCTCGGTCATGTCTACCTAGTTCTCGAACCCGTAGGGTCCGCACGCTTAAAGTTACGATGACAGTTATATTATGAGTTTATATGTTTTGATGTACCGAAGGTTGTTCAGAGTCCCGGATGTGATCACGGACATGATGAGGAGTCTCGAAATGGTCGAGACATAAAGATTGATATATTGGACGACTATATTCGGACACCGGAAGTGTTCCGGAGAAGTTTCGGATAAAACCGGAGTGTCGGAGGGGTTACATGAACCCCCCGGGGAAGTATTGGGCCTTAGTGGGCCTGAGGGGAGAGAGAGGGCAGCAGCCAGGAGGTGGCGCGCCCCCTCCCATGAGGAGTCCAAATTGGACTAGGGGAGGGGGGCACGGCCCCTCTTTCCCTCTCCCTCTCCCTCTCTTTCCTTCCCCCTCTCTCTTCCTAGTTGGACTAGGAAAGGGGAGTCCTACTCCTACTAGGAGGAGGACCCCCCCTCTCCTTGGCGCGCCCCAAGGGCAGCCGGCCTCCCCCTTGCTCCTTTATATACGGGGGCAGGGGGCACCTCTAGACACACAATTGATATACGATATTTTAGCCGTGTGCGGTGCCCCCCTCCACCATATTACACCTCGATAATATCGTTGCGGAGCTTAGGTGAAGCCCTGCGTCGGTAGAACATCATCATCGTCACCACGCCGTCGTGCTGACGAAACTCTCCCTCAACACTCGGCTGGATCGGAGTTCGAGGGACGTCATCGAGCTGAACGTGTGCTGAACTCGGAGGTGCCGTGCGTTCGGTACTTGATCGGTCGGATCGTGAAGACGTACGACTACATCAACCGCGTTGTGATAACGCTTCCGCTTTCGGTCTACGAGGGTACGTGGACAACACTCTCCCCTCTCGTTGCTATGCATCACCATGATCTTGTGTGTGCGTAGGAATTTTTTGAAATTACTACGTTCCCCAACAGGGAACCCCCCCTCCTCGCCCGGAGGCTCGGAGGCTACACGCGGGTTGCATGCCCTACGCCGGCTGCAACTGGTGTTTCCGACGCCACTGTCCGCTTCATCAACAACAAGACCCTCCGCGCAACTTTTCCAAGTTGCCCGGAGCTCGAAGGCTACACCCAGTGGGTGCGCTCGCGCTCCCCCACTCAGCCGGCAGACTCCGCATCCGCGTCCGGCAGGGCCCCGTGCCCTCCAGCCGGCGGACTCCGTGTCCGCGCCCGGCACCCTCGACATCACCGTCGGCTTCTTCATCAACAGCAAGACCCTCCGCCCAACTTTTCCAAGTTGTGCGGAGGCTCGGAGGCTACACCCAGTGGGTGCGCTCGCGCGCCCCCACTCAGCCGGTAGATTTTGCATATGCGTCCGGCAGGGCCCCATGCCCTCTAGCCGGCGGACTCCGTGTCCGCGCTCGGCACCCTCGACATCACTGTCGGCTTCATCATCAACAGCAAGACCCTCCGCCCAACTTTTCCAAGTTGCCCGGAGGCTCGGAGGCTACACCCGGTGGGTGCGCTCGCGCGCCCCCACTCGGAACACGCCGCGCCTGTTGCACGCCCGCCGCCGGCTGCAACCGGCATCTTCGACGCCATCTACTACATCGACGCCCGCTAAAACCCTCCGCGCAACTTTTCCAAGTTGCCCGGAGGCTCGGAGGCTACTGTCGGGGGGATGACCAACGGGTAGGCCCAAGACAGCGAACGACACTTCAAAAACATCGGGGCCAGCAATGCCCCTCAATTCGGCTCGCACTTGGCCGGGTTGCTGAACCAGGCCAAGTCCCTCAAACCCGGCCGCACTCGCTATCCTGGTCACCCGGCCGGCTCCCCGTCCGGCTGCTCCAACTCAGCTTGCTATGCGAAGTCAACCGCTGCATTGACAGGACACCGACGAGACGGATACGGTGCCCACTATTGCTGACAAAGCATACGTTGTTCACTCGTCACGCATGACATCATCTACAGTGTACTTTGTCCCCTGGGCATTGATTTATAAAATGACCCAGGGACAAAACTTAGCCTAGCTCTCAAGCAATACAACACACTCACCCATCCACCCACTCACGCGTCTAGCAAGCAACACCCGAGGAGAGGGAGCAGCCTAAGCCTTGGCTTTACCTCCTTCTTCCTCCATACAGCTCTAGGAGCAACTCTGTACTGTTACCTATAAACTACACTCGGCAGGACTAGGGGTGTTATCTCTCCGAAGAGCCCCGAACCTGGGTATGTCTTGCGTCCCACGCTCGCTCATGCCGACCTCGCCTCTGGAGCCCACCAGTGCCCTCGAGCCTCCTCCTATCTTTAGCCATCCCTTGGCATCTGCCGTGCGCCCACCACGACAAGTTCGATGCCACGAAAAACTCCACCGACGCCAAGATGCATGTTCAAATGGAGGAGATCAAAGCCCTCATCAAGTCCTACAAGAGATCTTCCTCATCTTCGAGAAGACGCTCTAGTGCACATGTTTCTAAGCTACATCTCCGGCAAGATCACATCGGCATCGACACCACCACTGACAAGAACGTGAAGGTCAAGAGCTCAACACCAACAACCGCTCAACGACTTCACCATCCCCCTTGGCATCTTCGCCAGGTGACTTCAAGGCATCTTCTCCTACGGACATACGACATCTTCGCCAACAAGCACCTCAAGACTACGCTCAAGAGAAGCTCCCCAAGCTCAAGTCCGCGACTTCCACGAGCTACTACGACCTCGATACCGACCACAAGATTCCTTTCTATGGGACTCAAGAACCCGAGGAGTATCTCGAGTGGGAGCGCCTAATGGACGACTACCACAAGCTACATCAAGTCCCTCCCAAAGATCAAGTGAAGTGCGCCACAAGAAACTTCCACGACTATGCGTCGACATGGTGGCTTCACACACCTTCGGAGGCCTACGACATGAGTTGGCCCAAGACGAAGAGAGCTTTGCGGCGAGAGTTCGTGCCTCCTACCTACACGGAACAACTTCTACGCCAATTGGAGAACACCATCCAAGGATCCAAGTCCATCGATGCGTACTTCAAGGAGATGAAGAATGCCTTGCGCCGAGCCGGCATTGACGACCCCATTTCGATGAAGTTCCACTTCATGATGGGATTGAACAACGACATCTCCAAGACTATCTTCCTCGAGAACTACAAGTCCCTCGACGACAACTACATTGGTGATCTCAAGGCGGAACAAGAACTCATGAAGGCCAAGGCTTCTCGACCCCAAGCACACTTCGTGACGACCAAGCTCTATGACTACGAGCATGAGGATAGTACCACCAAGATGTGCAAACCCGATGAGCTCCAAGACAATGCTCCCAAGTTCGACTCCACCGCCATCCCTCTTTGTGGCATTGATGATGCCGAGTCTACTTTGACTCTTTTTCAAGATGGTGCGGCAACGACTACGACTACAGAGCCATTCGAGGACCAAACTTTGGATGCGAGCGACATGGTGACGAGCAAGGATGATGCTTCCATCTTAGGAGTCGAGAGTGATGATGTGCCATCTTCGACCTTCATCCACAGCGACGGTGACGAGATGATCGAGCATGGGATTTTCCCTTCGGTCATGGAGGAGAGTGAAGATGTGCCATCTTCGGCCTTCATCCATGGTGACGGCGATGAGATGGTTGAGTATTTCACTTCGACCACAGCGATGTATGATGACTTGAGTGACTTGTGCCACCATATTGAGAGTGAGAGTGACTTCACCACTAGCCCCATATATGATGAGTTCCCACAATTCCCATGTGAGGAGATCCACAACCCCCACCACTTGAGTGAGATGAGTGACTCCACCATATGTGACTTTGAGTGCACCTATTTTGAGGGAGTGAGTGAACCACCACATAGAGAGAGTGTGATATTTGATAGGGCATGTGACGCCACTATGATTTCTAACAACTTAACCTCTACCTCTATTGTGTCTTCTCATTTGGTACTAGGTCCCATAGATGATGACGCGCCGATTCGCGACGACTACGTCCTTCCTTTGGACAAGACGATGCCATGGTGGAATATGATGCACCCCCCACATGGTTCCATCAAGACGATGAAGATGACCACCATTTGGTCTTTGCCACCTCACCTACACCACTTGAGTGGAATGACAAAGGTAACATAGGTGACGGTGATGCTCTAGTCCCACTAGTGGACATTCTTGACATTGATTGCTTGCATGATATTGATCAACCTATTTCCATGCTTCATGCTAGTGCGACTTCCTCATGTGATGATTTCTTGCCCATTTACGATGAGTATGATGATTCTCATGTGGAGTCTATTAGTTGTGATGCCATGTTACATAGGATTTCTTGCGACAATTCTTTAGGTCACATCATGTTTGACAACCCGCTTGACTTGTCATATGCTATGAATGAGATCAACCATATGTCATATTTGCAATCTCTTCGTAGTAACTATGCATATGCCATTAAAATGAACCCGATTTGCACATATGGCATAGATGACAAGCCCACGGTTATTGGCATTTGTTTTTCTTGTGATGATATTAATTTATATGCTCCCTTTGCATCATTTATTTCATATGCCATGCCATGACCACCTAGCTTCGAATATGCATTGTTTTGGATGTTGTCCATTTTCTCCATATGACGTTTCCAATATTGCTCATGAGGAGACCCCCATAGTTTCCTCATACATTTTAGGAGATTTTGATTCATCCTATCCATTGCATGATCCCAATACTTGTGTGCACAATATGCTCCCCATGAATGATGTGCCATATAATTGCATGCTAAATTTGTGCCTCCATCGTGTTATACATAACAACTACTTTTTCATGATGGATGACATGTTCTTATACCATGCATCAAATTTCTTTGAGTGATGCTTATCTTGTGTTAACTCACACATGCACATACACATCATGATGGAGGATGTGTACATTTACCACGCACACAATTTCTTTGGTTTGTGTCTCTTTTGTGTAGGTACCCATGGATACTTGTCAACCTCACAATCCCATGAGTTGACAAAACGAGCTCTAGAAAGCAATGATGACTTGGGATCACATGGATTGTCTTTCCCACCGCTCTCTTCACGCAAAGACTTCACGCATTTCTTCTACATGGCCCTCACTTGGCTATGGGTTATTGTCTATTACATATTATATGCCCATCTTGCCATGTTCACTTTGCATGATATGCTCATTCCTATGCCTTTGACATGTATTTGTGACCCATGCTTTGCGTTACACATGATGATTGATTCTAGTACTTGTATGTGTATTTGCAAGCTTGGTAGAGATATTGCTTGTTATTGCCATGTTCCATTTATAACCCATTCCTATGATGATACTATGATCTTGCTTTGTGTTCGTGCTTGCGACATGTCATATCCATTGTTTATGCCTCTTATTTTCTCACATGACATGATTGCCATGATTTCCTCTAGTATGTTGCATCTTAGCACTACTAGCTTGCATGACTTGATTGTTATGATTGCTTGCCTTGTTGCATCGCCGATGATTCATACTTGCTCCTTTCGTATGATTGATGACAACCATCTACATGTTTTGCACATGATTGTTATTGCTTCTTGTCATATATCTCCAATGTTGCCTCTCTCATGCTAGATGATTTGCCATATATTGAGTGCAACTATGCCTTTAGTCTTGATAATGAGTTTGCCCCCATAGCATTCTCACATATATTTGGAGATTTTGACATATTTCTTGTGAAGCATGCTTGTCTTACCTCTTTGCACCATATACCTAGTGCCATGAATATTGCCATTGTTGCATCATATTATTCGTGCATGTTTTCTTCTAATGGTTATGTGCAAGAGAAGAGAACCATCATGATGGATGATGTGTTTATCTACCATGCGCATACGTTCTTTGTTTTGTTGTGTGCATGTGTAGGATACTTGGACTTTGTGTCGACTTCCACTTCACGTGAGTTGACCATTCGAGCTCTTGAGAGCGAGCCTTATACATTCTACCATGACTCGCTTCTACACCGCTTTTGCTTGCATTTCGGCATTGTGAAGAACGCACAAGGACATGCTTTCAAGGTGATATCCTTCTCTTTTGAGAACCCCCAAACCATGATCATGGATATTATGGATCATACTACTTGTGTTTCTTGCACCATGAGACTTATTGTTCATCTTGGACTACTTGATTGCGCACATGTTAGAGATCTTGCTTCGACTTGTCATTTTCACCTTTACATGCCTCATGACATATATACCTTTTGTGTTGCATCCAATTCTTGGAATACTTGCTCCTATCATATGTTTGGTTGCAACAATGACATTTCTTCACATATGCCATGTCCAATTGCTTGTCACATGATTGACTTGATCGCCTCACACATGATGAACAATTGCTTTTTCTATTGTGTTGAGTGCCACACTATATTCACTACACCCTATCAAACATTGTGTTGTGAATGATTCCCATGCCTACCATAGACCTTTCATTGAGTTCTTTATGCATGATTGCTATGACCATGAGGCAGCTGCTTATTCTCTTGTCACACACATTTGCATCGCTACCTCACATTTACATGCTTGTTCCCATGATGACATTCATTATGCTCAATTTATGTGCTTACATGCCATGTCACAATCCTTTGTCAAACCATATGCTATGCTTGATGACAACACTTGTTGGGTGAATCACCGCTTGAATGCTTGGTTTTGCACTAATGCTAACCACATTTGTTTTTCCAAGTGTTTGTTGTCTTTGCTCCTTTTGAAGGAATCCCAAGACGGTGCGACATTGGAGAGTGCCCATTTAGAGCTTCAAGATGACGAGAACTTGGTGATCGACCACTTCTACATGGCGACGCCATCTCTTTCCCATGGTGATTTGGTTTTCGATCCGAGGTCGGATCTTTCCCAAGGGGAAGGGGATGATGCGGAGCATCCTACGGACATAACCATGTCAAGAGTCTGTTTGGCAAGTGACACGTGCGACATCTACTTCACATACACAAAGGTGAATCATCTCCTTTACACGTGCTCACTTGACCCCTTCGAGGATGGTATACTACTTGACACTTCTCCCATGTGCATGCATAGGTATTGCCAGAGCTTCACGGATGTCGAGGAGGAGTACAAGCGCCAAGGAACAACTACACCATCCACGAGGGAGGCATGGAAGAGAAGACGGAAGAAAGGAGAAGAAGAAGATGGAGCGGCTGCTGCAGCCAGGCCGGACGTCCAGACCGCCGTCCGGATCATCCGGGCTCAGCCGGATCATCCGGACCCTCCCCCAGATCGTCCGGATAACTGCGTCGAAGACACCCGAAGGCTTCACTTGAAGCCGGATCATCCGGGACTCCGTCCAGATCATCCGGATCCCCTATGCCCGGATCCACCGGGCTCCCTTCCGGATCGCAAGTCAGAGAGCCCGTGAAACCTCCACGTGAAGCCGGACCATCCGGATGAAGACCCGGATCATCCGGACCCCCATCCGGATCATCCGGCCTTGCCTGCGCGCATGACTCGGGCCGAGGCCCATGTAACCATTCCGCCCCCTCACTTACCCCTTCGTGGCTTAGACTATAAATAGACCTCCTCCTCCCCATTTTTAGGGTTAGCAAAGTGATAGCTCATTTGTATGTGAGCTTTGCTCCTAGTACTCTTCTCTTGAGAGAGAGAGAGAGAGAGAGAGAGAGAGAGAGAGAGACTACTCCATTGGAGGCCAAGACCTCCATCTAGGAGAAGATCCCGAGGGATTCAAGACCTCCTCACGGAGAAGATCCTTCTAGGATTCAAGCCCCCATCTCCTTTGGATTTGGGATGACCTTTATCTTGTATCTTTCCCTTTGTTGTTCATGTACATTGTGGATCTTGTGTGTTTGATTGTCTAGTGGATGTGTGATTGGACTTGTTCTTGAGTGTTCCTCTCATTTCCCCTCGTGTTCCCCTCGTGTTCTTCGTGTTCTTCACGGGATCACCTCCAAATCATGAAAGATCGGCCACCTAGGGTTCTACCCTGGATCAGCCCGCTTGCATCGGAGGAAATATAGTCGAAAGCAGAAGTAGGTCATTGGTAAAATATATTGTTGCACCTCTCCATCGGTCCAGACTTTGAAGCAACTAGATAGGGCATGAATTTAATATGGTACCAAAGCTATGTAGTCTCAAATTCAAGACCTTGCCAATGCACTTAAAATTATATTTGTGGCTTACATCAATCCCATGTCTAAGTACTAAAGAAGCCTAGACATGGGGGAGGAGGTAACATATAATGCCCGCCTCTCTCCATGATTTCAGACTTTTGGAGTAACTGGATGGAACATGAATTCTATATTTGTCACGTGTATTGAATTTGCGTTATCATCGCACCAACTTTGCAGATCACCATCCTACCATTTCCTGTCAAATTGCAGGTCGATAGGTAAGATCCCAAGGCCACAACACCGGTACCATGAAGGACCGATGGAAAACAAACTAAGGTGACATGTTGGATGTCGATACCAAGTCGTCCATGCCTACATCCGTCAACCATCACCCAAAAGACAAGCTGAAGACCACCGCCCACGCTGGTATGGGCAGCGACCTGTCCCGACCGAATAACTTGGTCCCATCCATCGTCGTGGTTGCTAGAGCCAGCGCTTGGCAGGCCCATCACGTTGCGCAACACGACAACCGACATCGGAGCAACTATTCTCGGTCGCCATCGCCTCCGAGAAACGCTTGATGCGTTGCAGCGAACACATCAAATGGAGTAACACTATCGGAACACCATCGGGACGTTGCCATGCAACTGCTTCTGATGATCTATTGCGGAAACCTATCGCCACCATGACAACAAAGACAATGCACAAGGTTGCATGTAGGATGTGGTGGCTAGGGTTGGGGTGAAACAAGAGTTGGTTTATCTCTCATTTCCTTTGAGCAACTGATCACAGTGTTTCCCCCATGCAACTCATATCGGCCACCATGTGCTCCTTGTTGCCTCACTGTCAAGGGGACATTAGATGAGTGGTACGACGCCTACACGTCGTTCATCTGCCCCGAGAAATCTTCAAGAAGATCGTCGTTGGGCAGGCGTTGGCAGTGGAGAGGAATCGTATCATGTGGCTCCATTACAAGGAGAAACATGCAAATTTGATGGCAGAGAGGGAACACACAGATGGTACAAATTCGACATGAACATGGTGACATCACCGAGATGAACCACGCCATATTGCCCCCTTCCCCGACCTCGACAATGGCGGGGTGGGAATGGAATGATGACAAGGTTGCTGACCGTCACACCACCGTACGTAGAAGACAAGTGGAATCGTCACATATGCATCTGTCTCGTACACAACATTCACCATCGCCGTGATGGGAGCATCCATTGCTTTTTTTCTGAGATGCCGGTGCTTCTTTCAAGACGTAAAAAGTCATTAGATTATTAGTATACAAATATTGTCAATTGACTTTTCAATCCAATGCAACAACTTTCTTTTGACAATACACCCCATATAACACTTTGTTATGCAATGTTATCGCCAATTCGTATTTTGATCTCTCGTGTGTGTGATTGTTAAGTTAATGCAACAAAAAAAAGGTTATGAAGAACATATTATGGAGATTTCGTGTTTGCACACAACCGTCACAGTCTGTAAAATCATATAAAATGCTCTTCATATGCATTATGACGACTACTAGGGTCGCCCGAGAAAAGAAATGTACTATGAATAAACAGCTTCTACCACTCCCGAAAAACACAGAGAGGGAATCTTTGGTCGATTCAGCCTTTTGGCACGTGATATGCTACAATCACGGATGTTTGGGTGATGGTAGTGATTGCTTTAGACTTCTCTTGGAAAGTGCAAGCGTCACTTTAGACTAATTATGACAGCGTATCATGGTCAGAAGGACACGGAGTAATTTAGGTTAGCGCAGCTCTTTGAGGCCTCATTGGTTTTAAAGGATTTTTACACGAAAAACATAGGAATAAAGATTCCAGAGAAATTTTTTCTACATATGCATTCGGTTTGTAGGAAACACGTACGGTTATTTTGTAGGAATACTATTCATTTTCTATGTTTTTGTAGGTCAAAGCTTATTTTGTGCATAGGAACGAGGCAAGACAATTCGTTAGGATGGCAAGTGTCATCCTATCAACTTGTTGTACTATTCCTAAATCCTGCATTTTGGCCTCCTCCAAACCGAATGAGGCCTGAGTGTTTTTGTGTCGAACATATTTGGTCGAGTCGAGTACAAGCTATAGATGAAGACGATGGAAATCTCTTGATATTTTGGTTGTTTACATCTCAAACCCCTATACATTGGGTGGACGATGCAGTTACTATTCGGTAAAAAAGCTCAATCCAGATGGACATCTCAGACCGACCTTTTACGCCTGGGCTGACTGACACCCTTCATATCCAGACCAAATATAAGGCAGATACAGAAAGGTCCGGGCACTGATAATGAGAGGATGTGGGTGGCCGAGGCCCGCCTCACTGTTGACATGGCAAAAACGAAGGCGGCGGATGCGGCGACGTGCGTTGCCTTGAATGAGGAAGCTGTCTGTGCCCGCATGCGACAGAAAGCAGAGGAAGAGCACGCGCGCCCTCGTTCGAGAGCAAAACGGGTGGTCAAGGCCCGCCTCGTTGCCGACATGGCGAAGCGAAGGTGACGAATGCGGTGGTGCGTGCTGCCTTGAAGGAGGAAGTCGTCCGTGCCCACGTCCTACAAAAGCGGCAAGGAGGAACATGCACGCCCTCGTCTGAGAGCAAAACGGGCGATCCGTGCCATGGCCGGACTGCTTCCAAAGAGGAGAAGGAGGACAGTGACAGGGCGAATAGCTCCAGCGATGAGCAGATCCGGCTCGATCCATTTTGCGTCTTTGAGTGCTACTTTTGCGACAAAAACGGCAAGGACGCCGGTAAGGACAAGGACAATCGTTGATAATCTTTGTCCATAACTGGTATGTACGTAGAACATGTCGATTTTTGATAGCCCGATGGCATATGTTGATATAATAGCTGGGCGCTTTTTGTTGCATCGTAGAGATAGTTTACGATGCATGTGGTAGTATAGATTTGAGGTATGCTAAATAATGTAATGAAATAAAAATTTGGTGATCGACCACGCGCATGTTTGAGGTGGTTGAGTTTTTTCTTTTCTTTTTGAAACTTTTTGAGGTGGTTGAATTAGTTGTGTACGGTTGTACATGCTCTAAGTAGTAGCTCCTTATCAATCACCGTGATTCTTGTTAGATAATCATCTACTAGGTGATATTTCTCAATTATTCTTTAGTTGTA
>NC_057799.1:437183633-437192625 GCF_018294505.1 Triticum aestivum
CGACATGTAAAACTACAAAGGATAAATATCTGTTTATAACATGGTGTGCTCGTGTAGGTAAATTGGTAAAACGGACCACAGTGCGGCCCATTTTTAACATGTTAGTTTTTTCCATTTTAAATATTTGTAAAAAATCCGTAAATTAGAATCGTGTGTTATAAATAATATTGATATAATTAAAAAAGTAAAATAAAGAACTCATAAAATATCTATGCAATAGTTTAACAAAAATAAACATTGTTAAATTACCAATTACGAAAATATTTAATATTTTTAAAAAGTGATCGATTATTTTAATAAAATATTAAAGTAATTTTAGAAAGTTCTGTATATTTAAATAATTCTCATGTGAGATCATAATTTTACACCTTTTAAAGAAAACATTCATGTAGTACATAAAAATGTTCATGCTCTAAGAATTTTGTTGTGTTGTTTCCATATTTTATATAGTATAAAAAAGTTTGTGTTTTTTTCCAAACGAGCCTAGTGTGCCCTCAGATCGCAGATTCTCAAATGAATAATATTTGAATCTTATAAAAAATATAATTCATAAATATTATAAACTCTGTGAATATGATTTAAAATAACATGTGAATTCTTTGTAAAATAACATGCAAATTTTCAAATTATGTTTGTTATACGGTCATAGATACTAATTATACTTCAGAAATGTGCGACCTTTTCTGCCGGAGTGGTATCCGAGGCTACTACATAACCTTTGGTCGGATGTTTGAATCACAGACCCGACACTATTTTTGCTGGAATGAATTTCTTCAATTTACGTTTTTTAGAGCAAATAAACTTTATTTCTCATATGATGGTCATGTCGTTTACAAGTAAATTAGAAACAAAATCAGGTATTACATCATCCCGGTTCGTCTTGTGTATATATAAATAATATGAATCTTTTCATGACAACATGTTTGAATCAGTCGACTGGCTAGCGACATGTGCATGCTAAAAGCAGGTCGCACGTCGTGTGATGTTTCTCTCCGAGGGCCTACTGATAAGAGAAAAACATTTTCAGCGGGTTTTGCGAAAAACTAGGCCACACGCCCAGTTTCCTGCCGACCAGTCGCTGACAGCGGGCCCCATGACACGCTGGAACGCCTCGTCGGCATTGTGGACATATAGATATGAGATTTGAACCACATTTGCACTCACATGCCAAGTTATGAAACCGGTTTGATGTATTTTTTAAGTTCAGACACGAAAGTGAACATCCGTGGCAAGTTCAAGCATTATAGGTGTATTTACCTCTTAGCAAAACTGTAAAAAATTAAAGCTCAGTCTTGAATATCATATTAATTTCTAAAACACCGCATATTGGGAGTTATTTGGATTATTTATTTTACGAAGTACTCACCCTATTAAGAAGATTGAGCAAACCCTAATGTCAAGTAGCAAGCTAGTAAAAAACATAATAATTGTGTTTCTATATCGCGTATTGGAGCGGCTATTACTGCTAAAATAGCTTTAACAACAATAACAACAATGAAGTGTATAGTCACACACAAGTTGGGATAGGCTAGAGCTAAAACCCATAACATCTCGCAACCAACTTATGGTTCTAATACATGGATAAGAAGTTTTCACGCATCCCTGTCCATGGCTAGTTCTTTAGTGATACCCCAGTCCTTCAGGTCTCTCTTTACGAACTTCTCCCATGTCAAGTTCGGTCTATCCCGACCTCGCTTGACATTATCAGTATGTCTTAGCTGTCCACTATGCATTGGAGGTTCTGAAGGCCTACGCGAAATATGGCCAAACCATCTCACCCGATGTTGGACAATTTTTTCTTCAATCAGTGCTATCCCAACTCCGTCCCGTATATCATCATTCTGGACCGGTCCTTCCTCGTGTGGCCATACATCAATCTAAACGTGCGCATCTCCGCTACATCTAACTGTTGAACATGTCACCTTTTAGTCGGCCAACACTCAGTGCCATACAACATTGCGGGCCGAATCGTCGTTATATAGAATCAGCCTTTTAGCTTTTATGGCACTCTCTTGTAACAAAGAACGCTAAAAGCTTGATGCCACTTCATCCATCCAGCATAAATCAACCTTGTGCGAATGTACTCCCATATCAAATCAAGGTCAAAAAAGTGCACCATGTACATCACGAGCTTGGCAATTCATAAGAAAACATACTACCACAAATGTGACGTGTACAAAAAATGCAAAAGCTAAATGGATAGTGTTGCAGTAAACTACTTATATTTTTTTTGTTGGTGTATGCCATACATGTTCATTTTTTTTGGGGAGTACATGGTCATAATTCCATGTGAAATTTTATATGTTCACATGTTATACCACGAAGTGCATCACGCATGATTTTTCTTGTATTCACTTAGAACTTCAAATGGCATGAATCACATAATTTTTTAGTAAGTCAATAAAATTATGTTTTCTTTAGCAAGCCTATATAAATGCTTACTACTAGCAAACAAGGATTACAAACAAAATTTTATTTTTGCACAATCAAACTTTTTTTTTGCGGGAACACAATCAAACAAAATTATGTTTTCTTATAAATTAACATGCTATACACTGTGTTTTACTTTTACGGATAAATTGTTTTCGACAAAGATGTCTAATATGTGCTGTTATGCGCTTGCTATAATTTAGTACTAAAATATACTTTGCTACTTTTAACCTAATGCACTATTTGTTGGGCATCACCGAGGAGGAACGTCAGCAAAGACATGAATTGATAACGAAACCTAGGTAGATATTTCTGTTGTCTAATAAACTGGACACACCTTCAATACACTTAAAAATCGTCAAATTTATGTCTTTACACAACACCACTTATCATGTTATTTCTCGTATGACATCGTGAAATATTTGAAGGGATTTGCCGATGTCGTCTAATGTGTCTATGGGTGATGATTTTTTTTCTCCCATTGCAACGCAAGGGCATGTTTACTAGTCAAACTAACATGAGCGGGCAATCACCGACTAAGCTATTATATTTATACCTTTTACTAGAAAAGCTAATATATTTATACCTCTGCTGGCAATTATCTAGCGCGATTTAAAAATTATATACACTGCATTTTGCATAGTACTAGAACAGAGGGATTGTTTTTCGGTCAAGAAAGTGCAAGAGCTTTCCATCAATGATATGAGGCCGGATGCTGATTGGACCTTGGACGTCCTGTGATACCCCCCTACCACCCTACTGTGGATTCAATCGGAGCGTATCTCTCTTCTAGCCTTTCATCACGGTCCAAAAAGCGAGACAGCAGCTACACACGTACTACTCCACCAGCAGTGCACGTCAAACAAAGAATTTACACTTCCTCTCGTCCTTCTCGAAGAAAATTTTCCTGCCATATTTACGGCACGCATTTTCTCCGGGCCGAGATCTCGGGGGCCGTGCACTCACGCTCGACACGACACAAAACGATAGTTTCTCCCCTCGTCTCGCAGTCCTGTCTCGTCATGGCAGCTGTGATGTGAGCAGCACTAGAAATTCGTTGACCTGTGGAAACTTGACGTCTGGACCCTGACAGTACGGCATATTTGGAGGGAGGGCTCGGCTAGCAGTTGCCCGTGGTGCCATTTGCAATTTCACGTAATAGAGAGGTTCGGAGCGCGCAGAAAAGCCTCGCCATTAAAGAGAAGCAAACAAAAAGGTTATCGGGCTTTCTCTCTCCGCCCTCCCCGCAAGTGCACTGCAAGGCTGCGACACCGCCCTCCGCCGTGGAGCCAAACCACGGAAACGCCATCGCCTCGGCACCAGCACCGGGGCAGGCAGGCAGAGCAGGACGACCCCCGACGGCCCAGTGCCCCACACCACACCCATGGCCAGCCACGGCCACGGACACCATGACAGCGACCGCTGCGACGCAGCATTTCTTTAACCCCTCAACCTGAGCCTTTTCTTGGCCACTCTGCCACTGAGCACGTGACCACGCTGCCCGTTGCTCACGCCCTCCACGTCTCCCTCTCTCTCCTACAGCTGCGCTCTGCGGAGCTAAAGCTAATTGTACTCGCAGCGTACCAGAGGAGCTCAACCCTGCCTGTTTTTTCTTGCCGTGCGGGTGCGGTCACCGCCGCCGCCGCCGCGCTCCGTGCAGCGTCCGTGATCTCCTACCCAGCCGTGCATGCGCCGAGCCTTCGACCTCCTGCGGTGAGAAGCCATTATCCCTTTCTTTCCCTGCCACCCCTGCTCCTCACGAGCGCCTCCCCGTTCCTGACCGCTCATGCTCTTGTGGGTGCCTTCCTTTTGTTCTTCCATCTCGCTCTGGATCTTTTGGTTCTTGCAATGCGGTCGATGGCCAGGGGGATAATGCAGCCGAGGGTCTGTTCTTGGCTTCAGCTCGGCTTCTTCGCATCTTGTGTTCTTTTTTTTTTCCTTTTACATCTTGTGTGTATATGACAGGAGGACTATGTGCTCTGTGATATTTCCGCGATGCAAAACTAACCAGGTGTTGGTTGGATTTTATTTACTTTTGGAAATGGAGGTGTTAGTTGGACGGGGAATGGGTCCGAATGGGACCAAGATTTGGCCCATTTTTGTAGTCCCAGATGGTCGCTTCCATTGCTCTGGATTTGATTTTGGTGATTGCTACTTGTACATACAGATACGGTTGGGTAACCAAGATTTGATTTGACCTTTTTTGGCTTCTGTTTTCTCCACATTCTTTCTTTTTGCTGTCATGTTTGTTAGAAAAGCAGAGGCTGTGTGGATTATTCGTGTACTGCTTTTTTACTTTATGTTCTTTCAGTGAATAGAAGAAGTGACGGCCGGTTCTTCGGTCCATTTTATTCCGCTTGGTAGTAGTATTCCAGAATACAGCATTTTGGGGTTGCCACCTTCTTTCCTTCAATCTGCATAGAAATGCTCATAATAAGATAGTCTTCAACCCTCTTCTCTTTCATGCTTATATCTGTCTCAAGTTGGGGCCCAGGTTTAATTTTGCAGTGTTCTTCTTTTTGTGTATATAAATGCTCCAGGGTTACTATTACAATCATCCTATCTTTGGGGTCCCGGATTTAACTGTTGTAGGGCCTCGTACATGTCTCTCGATTTATCTTTGGGAACACGAAAATGTCAATATCCATTTATTACTTCTCGAAGATGCGTTTGCAATGTAGGGTTGAGCAATGATTAAGGCATCTCATTGTTACCTTTGCATGGAGAAATCAAAATAAACTTTATAATCTCAGCGTTTTTACGGTTCTTGTTTCTGAATTACTTCAGGTTCCGGCGACGCCGTTATAATGGAAGCAGCCACATTCAAGGAGATAGCCAGAACTGAACTATAATCAGATATTGTTGCTGTGCAAGACATACTCAAAATGACTGACATGAGGCGCCACTCGGTCTCCGTGGATGTTCCACTGTCAAGAACCCTGGTGCAGCTCAAGCGAGTGAGGTCGCTGCGGGATCCAGCAACAAACTCTATGATCAAGTATGCATCTCCTTCTGACAGTATGATCTGGGAGACTGCTTCTAGCAATGGAGCGATGATGGAAGGAAGCAGGTCAGCACACCATCATTTGATTGAAGAGGATGTGGATTTGGAAGCCGAGGCTACCATGGGGTCAGAGCGAAGCTTCCGGGCACCAAATGCAAGAACTGCATCTTACAGGAAATCTTCAGTTGTCAGGATCAGAGGCTTAAACCCACCAAGAAACAAGCAAGTTCATCGTGTCCGCGGAGATGGTCACAGGAAATCGGTGGATTCTAACCACTCTAATCATAGCTCTCTTCGGCAGTTGGCAAACAATATAGTTACCAACGTGGTGGAGGAGAAGGAAGAGGAGGAGGTGAATTCCTATGAACGGGCACATCTTGCGTTGCCGGAGAAGAGCGAGGAAGAAGTGAAAAGGCGTTCCAAATTCAAGGGCAAGTCTTCTGCTGCAATGAGCCGCGTCGGCAGCCCTTGTATGTCTGCCAGTGAAGCACGCTCAGTCGGGTCAAGAAGAAGCACAATAGGGCATGGAACTGAGGACACACGAGTGAGGTCGAATGATGTTGTAGGATCAAACTTCAGTGGATGCGGTATAAGCTACTGCTGGTCAGGAGCATCAAAGTACCGTGATCTTTATTCAGATAGCGATGGTCCAGAGCAACCTCTCCTATCCCCAGAGGGGACCGAGGTACCGTTCCAAGAAAATGTACCATACACTGAGACACCAAGGTGTTTAAGCCAAAAGTTTCGCCCTCGATCCTTCAGTGAACTGATTGGCCTCAATGTGGTTGCTCAGTCCCTCTTGTATTCCTCTTGCAAAGGAAAGATTGCTCCAATGTACTTGTTCCATGGCCCCCGGGGTACAGGCAAGACGTCTACGGCACGCATTTTTGCTGCTGCCCTAAATTGCCTCTCTCTCGAAGAGCAAAGGCCATGTGGGTTCTGCAAAGAGTGTGTCATTCTCTTCTCTGGGAGGAGCAGGGACGTAAAAGAAATTGATGCAGCAAAAATGGATCGCTTGGGTCGCGTAAAGGCACTCCTCAAGAGTGCATCTCTTGTCCCGTACTCGTCACGCTTCAAGGTTTTCATAGTTGATGAATGCCATCTGTTGCTAGAAGATGCCTGGTCGGCAATAGTGAAGAGTCTTGATGAGCCATACCGGCATGCTGTCTACATTATGATTACTTCTGATCTAGATAGCTTGCCTCGCACTTCCGTCACACATTGCCAGAAGTTCCATTTTCCAAAGATAAAGGTTGCAGATATTGTCAACAGGTTGGAGAGAATCTGCGTAGATGAAGGGTTAGAATTTGACCATGATGCGTTGCACTTCATTGCTGCAAAGTCTAATGGTTCTCTTAGAGACGCTGAAATAATGCTGGATCAACTTAGTTTGCTTGGGAAGAGGGTCACAATTTCTCTTGTGCATGAACTTGTGAGTAGTACTACCTTTAGTAATTACTATTGCCAGTTATACAGTATAATAATGTTTCTACATTTGTTATTTGCAGGTAGGATTGGTGTCTGATGATGAGTTGATTGAGTTGCTTGATCTAGCACTGTCATCGGACACAACCAACACGGTTAGACGAGCTCGGGAACTTATGGCGTCGTCAGTTGATCCTCTGCAGCTGGTCTCTCAGCTGGCAAACCTTATTATGGACATTCTCTCAGGACGATGTCAATCCGCGGTCACTGAAGTCAGCAAAAGTTTCTTGGGAAGATATGCGTGTATGTATTCTTTCCTTGAATGATTTTTTCTACTTTCACATATTATCATTAACGACTGCAGGCTCAATGCATCAATGATAATATGGAATGTTTTATGTTCTCATTTTTTTACCGTCTATATTGTAATTAGTAATGGTGTGGCATGTTCTGATAACCAGTGCATTTTGAACTATGAAAAGTTTGCTGTCTACATACCTTCTGTTCCACTAAGTTTCTTTACCCTTACTATTTTCCAATGATCTTGCAGTGGCAGATGTTGGTATAGAGAAACTAAGACATGCACTGAAAATACTGTCAGAAACTGAAAAACAATTAAGGACATCAAGAAATAAGGCAACTTGGGTTACCGTTGCACTTTTGCAGTTTGGCAGCACTGAATCTGACATAGTAGCAGAAACAAATGACATGCATGCACGTTCAGCAACAGGATATACAGGTAAGCACACAAATATATTATGGGTACTGGTCCCTGCTCAGAATGATATAATATTTCTGATATCATGTGCAGATGACTGGGTATCCAAGGTAAACTCAAGCTCCAATTTCTGCGATGCGTGTAACAGCAACAAGTCCAACTGTTCTGAGAGACACTGTAGACGGCTGAAGCTTGAAAACATCTGGAGGAGAGCCACTGGGAAGTGTCAATCAAGATCAGCCAGAAGTTTTCTCAAGAAAGAAGGAATCCTATCATCAGTCCATGTTACCGAAGGTAATTCATGCGTGCCATGTTTTTCTTGAATTGGCCTTCTCATAGGTTTGTGCTGATTATGACACACTAAATGTGAACATTTACAGAGGTGGCTATAGCTGAAGTTGGATTTGGTCACCCGGATCACCTATCAAGGGCAGAGAAAATGCAGAGCCTGATACAAGGAGTACTACAGCACGTTCTCGGGTTCAATGTGGAGATCAGATTCAAACTTGTCCCGTGTGCAGCGAGGAAAGATGCAAGGTCGAAGAGACACTCATTCAGTCTGCTCGGCTGCTCGGGACGAAAGCAAGAGCTGTCAGATTCAACAGTGACAGATGAGGATGAACCTGTGAGGCATGGAGCAAGAGAAACACCTCTGAAAGGCTACTCCTCTAGTCAGCAGCCATCGCCATTCATCGTGCAACGTGTTGATTCTAAACCAACAGTTCATGGCTCCGAGGACGATGCCCGGAGCACCTTGACATCAAACAGATCCATGACTGATGACCTGACAAGGACATGTAGGTCGGAGACTAACTACTCCAAGGGCGCAAGTGAGCAGGGTCGTTTCGATAGCATCCAGGAGCCTGACCTTCAGCCGAATTGCTTCTCACGAACATTGAAGCTGCAAAAGAGGTTCTTCTCGTCGGATGCAGCACACACAATCTGCTTCAGGATCCAGCCACACAACAAAATGGGTTTCCTACCTAAGAAAGAATTCGATACATATTTCTGCACATATGGGCCCTATGAGCAGTGTCCAAGATCGAATTCAAGAGCTACTTACGGTTCAAGAGATGAGGACTTGTAAGTTATCTGAAAGTCCTTGACATTTCCTAACAGTTTTCTTTACTTCTTCATTAGTACATGTTCGGCAGGAAACGTTTAGTCAGAGAACTGTATACTCAATAACATTACTGTCTCCAGATTTTACAGTGCAGCACCATACTCATTGTTTCTCCTGCAGGTCCATCAAGACTTCTTCTGGGTTTGGTTCGAACCTGCTCTGCTGGAAGGGCCCTAAACAGTCAATCTAACAGGTACATTGCCCTGTATTTGAGCATCACTGCATCAGTAGGCCATGCAGTTAGAGGTCTTGCTGCTCTGTTACTAGTGGCCATGTTGTTTGTTGACCACAT
>NC_057799.1:437192985-437287720 GCF_018294505.1 Triticum aestivum
CACACACCCTGACTTGCACATATAGTGTCTTGTATCCTCAATATGCTTGTACATTTTAATGAAAAAGGAGCCTTTTGTGTCCTGGTAAAAATAATAGTAATCAAATTCCCATGCTCTAAAAAGCAAAAAGGTTGCGCACCAAACTTATTTTCTTTCATAGGGCGCACAACTGATCGGTTTTACATGAAAATTTACAAGCACATAAAGGGCTCAAACAATTGGCATGAGTTTGTTTTTTTAATGCGTCGGAAAAATAGTTTGATATGTTTTTTTGTTCTACTACATTCAGCTTTTTTTGAGAGTGTGGCCTTTGGAATGCAGAAATGGGTGATCAAACAAGATGAACCACAATCACATAAATTCTGCGAACTCAAAATTTTGCCCGAAGCTGGAGAGTTGGCACCCTTTGGCAGCAATTTTTTTAGGGGAGTCTGCGGACAGGATTCAGTCTAAATGCATTTGCCCTGAGCGAGTTCTTGTTATTTGTAAAACAAATGATGAAACTTGTTGTCTGTAGGCTGCATTTAGTCAGATTTTTTAGCCGAGCAGATTTGACAAGAGACCTGGAGAGGCTGTTTCCACTTGTATGAAAGAACCAAATAATGCTAGTGATGATTTGTACAGCATGCCGATGATACATCCAAGTTTTTTAAATTTGAACACCTTTTGTAGCAGAAGTGGAAAATGAAGCGAGCGCATCAAACAAGCCACTCTATACCTGAAATGTCTTGTGAATTGCCTTTTCAAATTCAGTGGTTTTCTGAGATACTATTTTACTACACCTTTATCCTTTTTTTCTTCTAAAAAATAAATATTTCAAGCAAGCCACCTGTCAAAGATATCTTCAGGGACGTAACATGAAGAATGAACAGTTACCATTTGAAGAGCAAGCCCAAACAAACACACCTTTAGCTTCATCCAGTGTGTCTCGCGCCTGGCAGGTCATCCTGGATGGGTGAGGCAGTTGCATCAGGTGGACGGGTCTCAACCTGGATGTACCGCCACAACGCCGCGGGTAAGAGCATCTCCAACAACAACAGATGATGTAAAATAGGGCAGCTGCTCAAAAAAACCGTATTTAGGGCATTTGGACCCAAAAATCATCCTCGCCGCCGCGACCGAAGCAGCTCCTGTGGTGGTTTTCGCCTCTTCGACCGTCACCACCAAGCGAAAGCTTCCACTGTCTGCCGGCAAGTTTTTGCGGCTCCACGAGCCGCCGTAGCTGTTGGAGGGGATGCGTCGGGCACGCCGTCCCTCCCAAGAGCAAGCCCTCACCCCTCGCCCATCTTTGGCCGCAGACTGGCCTCCCACTATCTGCGGACAGATGCGGGAGCAAATTTGCGGATGAGCATTGGAGATGCCTATAGAACTATCGTCGGTGGAGGCCACCTCTTCCGGGCAGACACCGACAACCCTATGGGGGGCCCTGACTACGCCTACTGATGCGAGCCAGGCGGCAGGAACAACCATGGATGCCCAAGCTCTAGCTTTGACCGGGCACACAAACGACACAAACAACAACGACGGACAGATCGTCTCTCTAGCCATGAAACGTCCAGGCCCTTGCCATGATACGAATGGAAAGAGCCTGTAAAAATGTGGGTGGGCATGGGCAATTCGGGCAACCCTTGCGACGAGACAGACCTTGATTTATTCTATGCTTCCACTGTTATCACCATCGGCAATGGGGCTCGGGCTCTGTTTTGGGGCTCCCCTTGGCTCAATGCCAACCAACATTGCCCTGTTTGTTTATGAGGCCTCCACCAGGAAGTGCAAGGCGCATGAGGCCATGGAGGATGAGGGGGCTATCAAAAATTAAACTCCCGTCGCATTGGTCCTTCGACAACATTTGTTAGGTCATTCCTCTTTGGGATATCTTGTGTTGACGTCCATCTTAACACTCACACTGAGGATGACATCACTTGAAAGCATACGACTTCCGGGCATTACTCGGCGGCCTCCGCTTATATAAGGCGCAATTCCTTATGCCATCAGATTTGTCATGACTGCTGCGGTGTGGAAGGCTTGGGTGCCCCCTAACTGATTTTTTTGCTCGTTTGTCCATTCAAAATTGCATTTGGAGCGGCGACAGACTAGCCAAGCAAGGGTGGCCAACTTGCGGTTTCTGTCCGCTTTGTAAGTGTGAGATCAAAAGCGTTGACCACCTTTTCTTCAAGTACCGGTTCATGCTCCGTCTTTGGGATATGATCCAGGAATGGCTCCAAACTGCATATTAGGCATTTGAAGAGTAACGACCTTTACTGTAATGGGAGACTATGTAACAAACTCTTTTCCTTCTTTTAATTGATGGATGTGGCAAATTTTTTGCCTTCGTTTAAAAAAAAGAGTATGAAGAATGAAGAGCTAAGCAGTTGAGATTTCGGTTCAGTTTAAAGCCCATAACTCATGGCATCATCATATATCTGTCCACTACTCAAAAGTAACCAACCAAGGGTCAAAACACTAGAACGAACTAAATTTACGATCTAAAAAAGAGGGGGTTTCTTTCTTTCTCCCTGTACAGTATGAAGGTGTTCCAGGCAGATGCTGCTGGAGGAACTAGGCGAGATCGATGTCAACCTGGAGAGGGGGCATGGCTTCTTTGCCCTCGGCAAGCTTGAGGCCAAGCTGACCCGAGCCACCTCCTCCAAATGCGTACACCTTTCCGGATTCGGTGAGGGCAACCGTATGAGACACCCCCGTTCTTCTGTTGTGCCAATCATAGGCATTCGTCGGGCTGATCTGCACAAACCTTTTGTTTAGCCCGGTGAGTGAGGCGACCAACTTGGGAGCCAGGACACCCTGGTTCTCGTCCTCGTCCTCGTCCTGAAACCAAGAGCGATCACATCTACATTTGAGTACTTTGACAAGATGAATAGTTGGGTTCTACTCCCTCTATAAAGAAATATAAGAGCGTTTAGATCACTACTTAGTGATCTAAACGCTCTTATATTTCTTTACGGAGGGAGTACAAGTTCACATGATTCATTCATCGCACCTGCAAGCCTAGGTTGTAGTACCCCTTCCACCCAAAGGAGTAGACATCACCATTATCCGTCATGACAAAGGTGCAGTACTGGCCAGCTGAAACGTGGACAGCATTGGAGATTTCCACCGCCATCGGGAGGGTCGCGCATTCTTCGGCGTATCCATGTCCTAGGCAGCCTTGGACCCCCCATCCCAGGTGAGCACGCGCCCGTCGCTGCTCAGGACCGCGGCGTGCCAAGCACCGGCTGAGATTGACACTGGCCTTGCGTCGATTCCCGCAAAGTGTGCGATCAGCTGAGGGACGCCCTCGCTGTTCTTGTTCCCATGCCCAAGCTTGCCTCCTTGACCACAGCCCACAGAGTACACCGACCTGCATATATAGCGAATATAAGAGACATCAAGAATGGTTGTTCAATTATTTGAATGGACATGCATGCAATTGGATAAGAAAAGCATAGAGACCATAGGAGCAAATGCTTACATTCCGGTGGGCTGGTAGGCTAACATAAGGAGGTAACAATTGCCGGCAGCAATCTGCGCAACAAGTACATTCTCAAGGGGCCCAGAGAGAAGACGAGGCTCGACATCGGCGTAATCTGTATTATGGCCTAGCCTCTCCTCGTGGCCCCAGGAGAAAGTATAAACCCGACCCTCTCTCGACAGAACCGCCGAGAAGAGGCCTCCTATGGTTGCTTGCACTACAAAGATGCCCTTGAGTGACTCCACTACCTTGGGACTGTTAACGTAGTCAGTAGCAGGTATTCCATTCAAACTATACCCCCAAAGGTGTCGATTCCAAATACATAGACACTTCCCGTGTCGCTCACAAGCATTGTTCGACTCGATCCAACCGCGGCATGCGTGATCCTGATGCCTTGCAGAGACCTACACATGCAGCAACAGTTTGTTTCATCGGCAGACAAGATTCCCAAATTCAACCAAATCAACGTGCTCTACCTGATAAGGCATGGCTTGAACTTGTCTTCTGTGTCCCTAAGGCCAAGCTGGCCCGAGGAATTCATGCCAAATGAGTATACGGCCCCACTTGCGGTGACAACAATGCTGTGGCCTGGTCCAGCAGTGACCTGAGATTTCCCGCGGCGGCAATTCTTCTCGCCGACCAAAATGTATCCAAGAACAAGCTTCCAAGAGCCCCCACACCGTTGCTTCAGCCACTCCTTCTCTTCTGGTTTCATTAGGTTAAACATGGGCCTTTGCTGGCACATATCGAGTGCTGCAAGTTCTGGAAGTGATAATTCCAAGTCTGGTGGGAGCACAATATCTCCACATCATTTATCTCCACATCATTGTGTCGTCACAATAATTCATAAGCAGCATTTTAAAACCCAAAAGTCGTGAGAACTAAGAATGTGATTGTACAACTTGCCTCCAAAGCAGCAAGATCTTTAGGATCCAGGTCAGAGG
This sequence comes from Triticum aestivum, assembly GCF_018294505.1. Taxonomy (NCBI): domain Eukaryota; kingdom Viridiplantae; phylum Streptophyta; class Magnoliopsida; order Poales; family Poaceae; genus Triticum; species Triticum aestivum. The sequence goes on from NC_057799.1 coordinate 437,197,399, forward strand.
ATGAGAGCACATGGAGGAGAATGGATGGGATCGCGGTTAGGGGGAATTTCCCTACGGCTTCTTCTCTAGAGAAATGGCGCTTCATAAGTTCAGCTTCTGGATCCGGCGAAGGAGAACGCGGGGCAGCAACATCATTCACTATGTTCTGGAATTCTATAACCAGCACGGCGTTGCTTGCTGTAGTATCCATTGGGCACTCCATGATCTGCAGCTATTGAGAGAAAAAGTATATATATTTTTAGTAAACCATACATACTGAGTTGTCAATTGGCTATAAATGTATAAACCTAGTGTCCTTGCAAACAAGGCAACTGCATTCTTGTAGAGAAAGTAACTAAGCCATGCATTGCTTTTTTTTTAATTCAAAACATGAACATTCTTGTAGAGAAGGCAATCAGTCAAATCATATATTGTATATTATGTTAAGAGTACAAAACAGTAACCAATTATATACATGCTAATGTAACTCATGCTGCAACTTCAATCTTGAAGACATAATAATAAGGGTAATAACATGATGATCATAGAGCATGACTGGAGAGATGTGAATATGTGATCCTAAGTTGAGCCATTCTGAATATGAAATTGGTTACGACGGACCCACACACACCTCTGATCTTACAGGTCTATGGTCATAGCATCGCATACTAGCATCAGAATCCAATGCACTAGGTGAAACACCATAGACCCTAACAAGGTGAACTGATCATCTGTGATCAGTGACATCAGTCACTGCCAACGTGACCAGTCAACTAATCAATTATATAGATGCATCCCCGATCAAGGATCCGTCAGCAGCATCATAGTGGACTACAAACTCAACCAACCAAGGAACAAAGCAAAAAAAAAAAGACGATCCATGTTCGTCAATCACAATCCAATCAAGGTCAAGATAAAAAAGTGGAGGCATCCACCATCTGTACTGCAGTACCGACATCCATCGCCTAAAAACCCCCAACTCCACACTGCGGCCGCAATCACCAACCAAGAACTGATGAAGAAACTAATGCGGAAAGGGTAGAAAAGGAAGGATCTTCTGTTTTTGTACATGGAAAACCCTATACGAAGACAATGGACCGAAACTGATCTGATAACCACCCCATCTACCAAATGGCCAAACCTTCCGAATCCCACGGACTCCACCCTAAAAGACTCCGGACAAGATACCTGAACAGATTACAAGGTCAGGGGTGCTGGGATCACATGGAATTCGGGCAAGGCGAAGCCCGATCAGGCGGGGCTGTGCGATCGAACTGCCGCGGCCCCGGGTTTATGTGATCTTGGCAATGTGGCAGAAGTTGGGTTTTGGGGGATGGAGGAGGAGAAAGTTTCCAGGGAATTGAGAGAGAGAGAATTGGAAAACCACCACCCCGTATATATACGCATGCAGGTTGGGGGCGCCACATCAGCAAATGTGGCCTCCTCGCCCTGGATTCTCTGCGTCGATCCTAACAAACCACCTCTTGTGTTTTTTTTGGAAGTACAAACCTCCTATCTTGTTGGGATGGTAGTCACAGGGTAAAAAATCCTTTTAAAATCCGCAGTGATGAGATAAAACCCCACCTTTGCACGGCAGTGCATAGCTCCATTCTTTTGGTTTGTTTGGAATGTTATATCAACCGTGGATCTGTCTGGGGTGCCAGAGCCCAAAAGTGCAAGGACCCTAATAAATGCTACACGTGTGTCATGAATATATGGCAACTTCGAACATTTTTTATGGCAAGTTTAGTGACGCGAGAATGACAAGTTTAGTTGTCAAGCATGCCAACTTTTGTTTTGAATAGCAGGTTTCATTTTTCTTTTCTTTTCGGATGGTAACTTTAGTTGTAGAAAAAGTCAAGCCGGATTGCTCCGTGCCACACGTGCGATACTTATCATTTGGGAAGAGCAATTGCTTAGCAGAGATATCACCATCGCAAAAGATACAAATAGGAGCACACAGAAACGTCAGACGTGTGGCCAGGCGGATGCTGTCAATGTCGAGATCGCCGATACAAGCGGCACGGACGATGTCGAAGAGCTTGTAGTAGTGCGCCTCGTAGAAGATAGCACCCTTCCTAGACATGAAACTTGCTGTGCGGAGCATGTGGAGGAACGAAGCACAAGAGGTAGGGTCGGGATTGACAAAGTGCTTGGCACGCCCCCGACGTTCCAACAGGGGTCCAATATGGCGCCGAGCATGGTTCCCTACACCATTTCTATGAGCGTGTTGGTCATCATCTCCAACATATGTCCACTGACATTCTGCTCGATGCAGCCGGCTGTCTGTGGCGTGCACATAGCTGACTGTGTACAAGACTTTCGCCTGGTTGTCGCCTTCGATGGAAACTCAATGTTTGAGTTGAATAAAGCAAACCTCTCGCCCAGTGGAAATCAGGAGGCTAGCTCTGGAATGAAGACATAGTGGGGACTTTTTTTTTCTCGAATACGCACGAGTGTGCGTATCATATATTATAGAAGGAAAGGGTAGAAACCCTCCACACATGAAGATACAAAGTTATTTACAGGTAGCCCTCGGCCACCCCATCCGACTAGCTAATTAGAGGATTACTCGCTACTCTCCCACAATGCAAGGCCCAACATGAACCCCTCAACTTCCCCTCGTAGTAGTCCTGCCTGCTTCCATGCCCTTGCTTCGCTATTGATGCACTTGAGCACCTTTTGTGTGGATGGCGCCTCCCCGTCGAAGATCACTGCATTCCGATGGATCCACAGCTCCCATAGGACCAAGATAGATATTGTCCTAGCCAATTTTTGGTGTTGCCCAATTTCGTCCTGCCTGATGCACCACTCCGGAAGTGACTCCGTCGCCGTTGGAGCACTGTCTGGTTGTCCCAAGGCCAGGCACACCTTGCTCCAAACCTCTCGAGCGAAAACACATCCGATCATGATGTGTGCGATGGTCTCTTCATGCTGTCCACAGAATGGACACGAGCTTTGGTGAGGGAGGCCCCTCCTAGCAAGGCGGTCGGAGGTCCAGCATCTATTTTTCATGGCCAGCCAAACGAAGAACCTGTTGGTGAACGTAGCAGAAATTTAAAATTTTCTACGCATCACCAAGATCAATCTATGGAGTTTACTAGCAACGAGAGGGAAGGAGTGCATCTACATACCCTTGTAGATCGCGAGCGGAAGCATTCAAGAGAACGGGGTTGATGGAGTCGTACTCGTCGTGATCCAAATCACCGATTATCCTAGCGACGAACGGACGGCACCTCCGCGTTCAACACACGTACGGAGCAGCGACGTCTCCTCCTCCTTGATCCAGCAAGGGGGGAGGAGAGGTTGATGGAGATCCAGCAGCACGACGGCGTGGTGGTGGAAGTAGCGGGATTCCAACAGGGCTTCGCCAAGCGCTGCGGGAGGAGGGAGATGTGTCACGGGAGGGAGAGGGAGGCGCCAGGGCTTAGGTATTGCTGCCCTCCCTCCCCCCACTATATATAGGGCCAAGGGAGAGAGAGGGGGGGCGCAGCCTTGGCCCTTCCTCCAAGGAAGGGTGCGGCCAGGGAGGAGTCCATCCTCCCCAAGGCACCTCGGAGGTGCCTTCCCCCTTTAGGACTCTTCCTTTTCCTTATCTCTTGGCGCATGGGCCTCTTGGGGCTGGTGCCCTTGGCCCATATAGGCCAAGGCGCATACCCCTACAGCCCATGTGGCCCCCCGGGGCCGGTGGACCCCCTTGGTGGACCCCCGGACCCCTTTCGGCACTCCCGGTACAATACCGATAATGCGCGAAACTTTTCCGGCGACCAAAATAAGACTTCCCATATATAAATCTTTACCTCCGGACCATTCCGGAACTCCTCGTGACGTCCGGGATATCATCCGGGACTCCGAACAACTTTCGGGTTACCGCATACTAATATCTCTATAACTCTAGCGTCACCGAACCTTAAGTGTGCAGACCCTACGGGTTCGGGAGACACACAGACATGACCGATACGACTCTCCGGTCAATAACCAACAGCGGGATCTGGATACCCATGTTGGCTCCCACATGCTCCTCGATGATCTCATCGGATGAACCACGATGTCGAGGATTCAATCAATCCCGTATACAGTTCCCTTTGTCTACCGGTATGTTACTTGCCCGAGATTCGATCGTCGGTATCCCGATACCTTGTTCAATCTCGTTACCGGCAAGTCTCTTTACTCGTTCCGTAACACATCATCCCGTGATCAACTCCTTTATAGCCACCCAGTTACGTTGTGACGTTTGGTACACCCAAAGCATTCCTATGGTATCCGGGAGTTGCACAATCTCATGGTCTAAGGAAATGATACTTGACATTAGAAAAGCTCTTAGCAAACGAACTACACGATCTTGTGCTAGGCTTATGATTGGGTCTTGTCCATCACATCATTCTCCTAATGATGTGATCCCGTTATCAACGACATCCAATGTCCATGGTCAGGAAACCGTAACCATCTATTGATCAACGAGCTAGTCAACTAGAGGCTTACTAGGGACATGGTGTTGTCTATGTATCCACACATGTATCTGAGTTTCCTATCAATACAATTCTAGCATGGATAATAAACGATTATCATGAACAAGGAAATATAATAATAACCAATTTATTATTGCCTCTAGGGCATATTTCCAATAGTCTCCCACTTGCACTAGAGTCAATAATCTAGTTCACATCACCATGTGATTAACACTCACAGGTCACATCACCATGTGACCAACATCCAAAGAGTTTACTAGAGTCAACAATCTAGTCCACATCACTATGCGATTAACACTCAATGAGTTCTGGTTTGATCATGTTATGCTTGTGAGAGAGGTTATTAGTCAACGGGTCTGAACCTTTCAGATCCGTGTGTGCTTTACGAATATCTATGTCATCTTGTGGATGCTACCACGCGCTACTTGGAGCCATTTCAAATAACTGCTCTACTATACGAATCCGGTTTACTACTCAGAGTCATCCGGATTAGTGTCAAAGTTCGCATCGATGTAACCCTTTACGACGAACTCCTTTTCACCTCCATAATCGAGAAAATTCCTTAGTCCACTAGATACTAAGGATAAGTTCGACCGCTGTCATGTGATCCATTCCCGGATCACTATTGTACCCCTTGACCAACTCATGGCAAGGCACACTTCATGTGCGGTACACAACATAGCATACTGTAGAGCCTACGTCTAAAGCATAGGGGATGACCTTCGTCCTTTCTCTCTCTTCTGCTGTGGTCAGGTCTTGAGTCTTACTCAATACTCACACCTTGTAACACAGCCAAGAACTCCTTCTTTGTTGATCTATTTTGAACTCTTTCAAAATCATGTCAAGGTGTGCGTTCTTTGAAAGTATCATCAGGCGTCTTGATCTATCTCTATAGATCTTGATGCTCAATGTGTAAGCAGCTTTATCCAGGTCTTCCTTTGAAAAACTCCTTTCAAACAACCCTTTATGCTTTCCAGAAATTTTACATCATTTCGGATCAACAATATGTCATTCACATATTCTTATCAGAAATGTCGTAGCGCTCCCACTCACTTTATTGTAAATACAAGTTTCTAACAAACTTTGTATAAACCCAAAAACTTTGATCACTCCATCAAAGCGTATATTCTGACACCGAGATGCTTGCTCTAGTCCATGGAAGGATCGCTGGAGCTAGCATACCTTTTAGCATCCTTAGGATCGACAAAACCTTTCTGATTGTATCACATACAACCTTTCCTTATGAAAACTGGTAAGGAAACTTGTTTTGACATCCATTTTCATAAATGCAGCTAATGCTAACATGATTCTGACGGACTTAAGCATCGCTACGGATGAGAAAATCTCATCGTAGTCAACTCCTTGAACTTGTGAAAATACTCTTTGCCACAAGTCGAGCTTCATAGACGGTAACATTACCGTCCATGTCCGTCTTCTTCTTAAAGATCCATTTATCTCAATGGCTTGCCGATCATCGGGCAAGTTCACCAAAGTCCATGCTTTGTTCTGATACATGGATCCTATCTCGGATTTCATGGCTTCTAACCATTTGTCGGAATATGGGCCCACCATCGCTTTTCCATAGCTCGTAGGTTCAGTATTGTCTAACAACATGATATCTAAGACAGGATCACGTACCACTCTGAAGTAGCACGCATCCTCGTCGTCCTACGAGGTTTGGTAGTGACTTGATCCGAAGTTTCATGATCACTATCATAAGCTTCCACTTCAATTGGTGTAGGTGCCACAGGAACAACTTCCTGTGCCCTGCTACACACTAGTTGAAGTGACGGTTCAATAACCTTATCAAGTCTCCACCATCGTCCCACTCAATTCTTTCGAGAGAACTTTTCCTCGAGAAAGGACTTGTTTCTAGAAGCAATTACTTTTGCTTCCAGATCTGAAATAGGAGGTATACCCAACTTTTTGGGTATTCAATGAAGATGCATTTATCCGCTTTGGGTTCGAGCTTATCAGCCTGAAACTTTTTCACATAAGCGTCGCAGCCCCAAACTTTTAAGAAACGACAACTTAGGTTTCTCTTAACGGTGTCGTCTCAACGGAATTGCGTGGTGCCCCTTTTAAAGTGAATGCGGTTGTCTCTAATGCCTAACCCATAAATGATAGCGGTAATTCGATATGAGACATCATGGTATGCACCATATCCAATAGGGTGCAGTTATGATGTTCGGACACACCATCACACTGTGGTGTTCCAGGCGGTATTAATTGTGAAACACTTTCCACAATGTCTTAATTGTGTGCCAGACTCGTAACTCAGATATCTCTATGATCATATCATAGACATGTTATCCTCTTGTCACGACGATCTTCAACTTCACTCTGAAATTACTTGAACCTTTCAATAATTTAGACTTGTGTTTCATCAAGTAAATATTCTCAGCATCTACTCAAATCATCTGTGAAGTAAGTGTTGGGGAACGTAGCAGAAATTCAAAATTTTCTACGCATCACCAAGATCAATCTATGGAGTTTACTTGCAACGAGAGGGAAGGAGTGCATCTACATACCCTGGTAGATCGCGAGCGGAAGCGTTGCAAGAATGCGGATGAGGGAGTCGTACTCGTAGCGATTCAGATCGCGGTTGATTCCGATCTAAGCGCCGAACCACGGCGCCTCCGCGTTCAACACACGTGCAGCCCGGTGACGTCTCCCACGCCTTGATCCAGCAAGGTGAGAGGGAGAGGTTGGGCAAGACTCCATCCAGCAGCAGCACGACGGCGTGGTGGTGCTGGAGGAGTGTGGCAATCCCGCAGGGCTTCGCCAAGCACCGCGGGAGAGGAGGAGGAGGGAGAGGGGAAGGGTTGCGCCAAAAGAGAGACGTTCTCGTGTGTCTTTGGCAGCCCAAACCTCAACTATATATAGGGGGGAGGGGGCTGCGCCCCCCTCTAGGGTTCCCACCCCAAGAGGAGGCGGCCAGCCCTAGATCCCATCAAGGGGGCGGCCAAGGGGAGGAGAGGGGGGCCCCACTAGATGGGCCCTAAGGCCCATCTGGACCTAGGGTTTGCCCCCTCCCACTCTCCCATGCGCCTTGGGCCTTGGTGGGGGGCGCACCAGCCCACTTGGGGCTGGTCCCCTCCCACACTTGGCCCACGCAGCCTTCTGGGGCTGGTGGCCCCACTTGGTGGACCCCCGGGACCCTCCCGGTGGTCCCGGTACATTACCGATATCACCCGAAACTTTTCCGGTGACCAAAACAGGACTTCCCATATATAAATCTTTACCTCCGGACCATTCTGGAACTCCTTGTGACGTCCGGGATCTCATCTGGGACTCCGAACAACATTCGGTAACCACGTACAAACTTTCCCTATAACCCTAGCGTCATCGAACCTTAAGTGTGTAGACCCTACGGGTTCGGGAACCATGCAGACATGACCGAGACGTTCTCCGGTCAATAACCAACAGCGGGATCTGGATACCCATGTTGGCTCCCACATGTTCCACGATGATCTCATCGGATGAACCACGATGTTGGGGATTCAATCAATCCCGTATACAATTCCCTTTGTCTACTGGTATGTTACTTGCCCGAGATTCGATCGTCGGTATCCCTATACCTTGTTCAATCTCGTTACCGGCAAGTCTCTTTACTCGTTCCGTAACTCACATCATCCCGTGATCAACTCCTTGGTCACATTGTGCACATTATGATGATGTCCTACCGAGTGGGCCCAGAGATACCTCTCCGTTTACACGGAGTGACAAATCCCAGTCTCGATTCGTGCCAACCCAACAGACACTTTCGGAGATACCTGTAGTGCACCTTTATAGCCACCCAGTTACGTTGTGACGTTTGGTACACCCAAAGCATTCCTACGGTATCCGGGAGTTGCACAATCTCATGGTCTAAGGAAATGATACTTGACATTAGAAAAGCTCTTAGCAAACGAACTACACGATCTTGTGCTAGGCTTAGGATTGGTTCTTGTCCATCACATCATTCTCCTAATGATGTGATCCCGTTATCAACGACATCCAATGTCCATGGTCAGGAAACCGTAACCATCTATTGATCAACGAGCTAGTCAACTAGAGGCTTACTAGGGACATGGTGTTGTCTATGTATCCACACATGTATCTGAGTTTCCTATCAATACAATTCTAGCATGGATAATAAACGATTATCATGAACAAGGAAATATAATAATAACCTATTTATTATTGCCTCTAGGGCATATTTCCAACAGTCTCCCACTTGCACTAGAGTCAATAATCTAGTCCACATCACCATGTGATTAACACTCATAGGTCACATCACCATGTGACCAACATCCAAAGAGTTTACTAGAGTCACCAATCTAGTTCACATCACTATGTGATTAACACTCAATGAGTTCTGGTTTGATCATGTTATGCTTGTGAGAGAGGTTATTAGTCGACGGGTCTGAACCATTCAGACCCGTGTGTGCTTTACGAATATCTATGTCATCTTGTGGATGCTACCACGCGCTATTTGGAGCCATTTCAAATAACTGCTCTACTATACGAATCCGGTTTACTACTCAGAGTTATCTGGACTAGTGTCAAAGTTCGCATCGATGTAACCCTTTACGACGAACTCCTTTTCACCTCCATAATCGAGAAAATTCCTTAGTCCACTAGATACTAAGGATAAGTTCGACCGCTGTCATGTGATCCATTCCCAGATCACTATTGTACCCCTTGACCAACTCATGGCAAGGCACACTTCATGTGCGGTACACAGCATAGCATACTGTAGAGCCTACGTCTGAAGCATAGGGGACGACCTTCGTCCTTTCTCTCTCTTCTGCTGTGGTCAGGTCTTGAGTCTTACTCAATACTCACACCTTGTAACACAGCCAAGAACTCCTTTGCTGATCTTTTTTGAACTCTTTCAAAATCATGTCAAGGTGTGCGTTCTTTGAAAGTATCATCGGGCGTCTTGATCTATCTCTATAGATCTTGATGCCCAATATGTAAGCAGCTTTATCCTGGTCTTCCTTTGAAAAACTCCTTTCAAACAACCCTTTATGCTTTCCAGAAATTTTACATCATTTCGGATCAACAATATGTCATTCACATATACTTATCAGAAATGTTGTAGCGCTCCCACTCACTTTATTGTAAATACAAGTTTCTAACAAACTTTGTATAAACCCAAAAACTTTGATCACTCAATCAAAGCGTATATTCTGACTCCGAGATGCTTGCTCTAGTCCATGGAAGGATCGCTGGAGCTAGCATACCTTTTAGCATCCTTAGGATCGACAAAACCTTTCTGATTGTATCACATACAACCTTTCCTTACGAAAACTGGTAAGGAAACTTGTTTTGACATCCATCTGCCAGATTTCATAAATGCAGCTAATGCTAACATGATTCCGACGGACTTAAGCATCGCTACGGATGAGAAAATCTCATCGTTGTCAACTCCTTGAACTTGTGAAAATACCTTTTTTTCACAAGTCGAGCTTCATAGACGGTAACATTACCGTCCATGTCCGTCTTCTTCTTAAAGATCCATTTATCTCGGATTTCATGGCTTCTAACCATTTGTCGGAATATGGGCCCACCATCGTTTCTCCATAGCTCGTAGGTTCATTGTTGTCTAACAACATGACTTTCAAGACAGGATCACGTACCACTCTGAAGTAGCACGCATCCTCGTCGTCCTACGAGGTTTGGTAGTGACTTGATCCGAAGTTTCATGATCACTATCATAAGCTTCCACTTCAATTGGTGTAGGTGCCACAGGAACAACTTCCCGCGCCTTGCTACACACTAGTCGAAGTTATGGTTCAATAACCTCATCAAGTCTCCACCATCCTCCCACTCAATTCTTTCGAGAGAAACTTTTCCTCGAGAAAGGACCCGTTTCTAGAAGCAATTACTTTTGCTTCCAGATCTGAAATAGGAGGTATACCCAACTATTTTTGGGTATTCTATGGAGACGCATTTATCCGCTTTGGGTTCGAGCTTATCAGCCTGAAACTTTTTCACATAAGCATCGCAGCCCCAAACTTTTAAGAAACGACAACTTAGGTTTCTCTAAACGGTGTCGTCTCAACAAAATTGCGTGGTGCCCCCTTTAAAGTGAATGTGGTTGTCTCTAATGCCTAACCCATAAACGATAGTGGTAATTCGATAAGAGACATCATGGTATGCACCATATCCAATAGGGTGTAGTTATGATTCGGACACACCATCACACTATGGTGTTCTAGGCGGTATTAATTGTGAAACACTTTCCACAATGTCTTAACTGTGTGCCAAACTCGTAACTCAGATACTCATCTCTATGATCATATCACAGACATTTTATCCTCTTGTCACGACGATCTTCAACTTCACTCTGAAATTACTTGAACCTTTCAATAATTCAGACTTGTGTTTCATCAAGTAAATACACTCAGCATCTACTCAAATCATCTGTGAAGTAAGAACATAACGATATCCACTGCATGCCTCAGCACTCATTGGACTGCACACATCAAAATGTATTACATCCAACAAGTTGCTTTCTTGTTCCATCTTACTGAAAATGAGGCCTTTCAGTCATCTTGCCCATGTGGTATGATTTGCATGTCTCAAGTGATTCAAAATCAAGTGAGTCCAAACGATCCATCTGCATGGAGTTTCTTCATGCATATATACCAATAGACATGGTTCGCATGTCTCAATCTTTTCAAAAACGAGTGAGTCCAAAGATCCATCTACATGGAGCTTCTTCATGCGTTTTATAACAATATGACTCAAGTGGCAGTGCCACAAGTATGTGGTACTATCATTACTATCTTATATCTTTTGGCATGAACATGTGTATCACTACGATCGAGATTCATTTTAGGTGCAAGACCATTGAAGGTATCAAATAAACAGAGTAACCATTATTCTCCTTAAATGAATAACCGTATTGCGATAAACATAATATAATCATGTTTATGCTCAACGCAAACACCAATCTCGATGGTAGAGGGAGCATGCGATGCTTGATCACATCAACCTTGGAAACACTTCCAACACACATCGTCATCTCACTTTTAGCCAGTCTCCATTTATTCCGCAGCTTTTATTTCGAGTTACTAACACTTAGCAACCGAACCGGTATCTAATACCCTGGTGCTGCTCGGAGTACTAGTAAAGTACACATTCATATAATGTATATCCAATATACTTCTGTCGACCTTGCCTGCCTTCTCATCTACCAAGTATCTAGGGTAGTACTGCTTCAGTGACCGTTCCCCTCATTACAGAAGCACTTAGTCTCGGGTTTGGGTTCAACCTTGGGATTCTTTACTAGAGCAGCAAATGATTTGCTGTTTCATGAAGTATCCATTTTGCCCTTGCCCTTTTAGAACTAGTGGTTTTACTAACCATCAACAATTGATACTCCTTCTTGATTTCTACTTTCGCGGTGTCAAACATCGCGAATAGCTCAAGGATCATCATAACTATCCCTGATATGTTATAGTTCATCACGAAGCTCTACTAGCTTGGTGGCAGTGACTATGGAGAACTATCACTATCTCATCTGGGAGATTAACTCCCACTCGATTCAAGCGATTTGTGGTACTCAGACAATCTGAGCACATGCTCAACGATTGAGCTTTTTCTCCCTTAGTTTGCAGGCTTAAGAAACTTGTCAGAGGTCTCATACCTCTTGACGTGGGCACTAGTCTGAAATCCCAATTTCAGTCTTCGGAACATCTCATATGTTCTGCGACGTTTCAAAAACGTCTCTTGTGCCACAATTCTAAACCGTTAGCATTACGCACTGAACTATCACGTAGTCATCAAAACGTGTATGTCAGATGTTCCGGAACATCTACAGACGACGCTGAGGTTCAGCACACCGAGCGGTGCATTAAGGACATAAGCCTTCCGTGCAGCAATGAGGACAATCCTCAGTTTACGGACCCAGTCCGCATAATTGCTACTACCAACTTTCAACTAAATTTTCTCTAGGAACATATCTTAAATAGTAGAACTAAAGCATATGACATAATTTAGAAAGACCTTTTGACTATGTTCATGATAATGAAGTTCATCTGATTAATGAACTCCCACTCAGATAGACATCCCTCTAGTCATCTAAGTGATACATGATCCGAGTCAAACTAGGCCGTGTCCGATCATCACGTGAGACGGACTAGTCATCATCGGTGAACATCTCCATGTTGATCGTATCTACTATACGACTCATGTTCGACCTTTCGGTCTCTTGTGTTCCGAGGCCATGTCTGTACATGCTAGGCTCGTCAACACCCGTTGTATTCGAACGTTAGAATCTATCACACCCGATCATCATGTGGTGCTTCGAAACAACGAACCTTCGCAACGGTGCACAGTTAGGGGAAACACGTCTCTTGAAATTTTAGTGAGGGATCATCTTATTTAAGCTACCGGCGTTCTAAGCAAATAAGATGCATAACATGATAAACATCACATGCAATCAAATAGTGACATGATATGGCCAATATCATTTTGCTCCTTTGATCTCCATCTTCGGGGCACCATGATCATCTTTGTCACCGGCATGACACCATGATCTCCATCATCATGATCTCCATCATTGTGTCTTCATGAAGTTGTCACGCCAACGATTACTTCTACTTCTATGGCTAACGCGCTTAGCAATAAAGTAAAGTAATTTACATGGCGTTATTCAATGACACGCAGGTCATACAAAAAATAAAGACAACTCCTATGGCTCCTGCCGGTTGTCATACTCATCGACATGCAAGTCGTGATTCCTATTACAAGAATATGATCAATCTCATACATCACATATATCATTCATCACATCTTCTGGCCATATCACATCACATAGCACATGCTGCAAAAACAAGTTAGACGTCCTCTAATTGTTGTTGCAAGTTTTTACGTGGCTTGTATAGGTTTCTAGCAAGAACGTTTCTTACCTACGTAAAACCACAACGTGATATGCCAATTTCTATTTACCCTTCATAAGGACCCTTTTCATAGAATCCGTTCCGACTAAAGTGGGAGAGACAGACACCCGCTAGCCACCTTATGCAACTAGTGCATGTCAGTCGGTGGAACCTGTCTCACGTAAGCGTACGTGTAAGGTCGGTCCGGGCCGCTTCATCCCACAATGCCGCTGAAACAAGATAAGACTAGTAGCGGCAAGAAGAATTGACAAAATCCACGCCCACAACTACTTTGTGTTCTACTCGTGCATAGAAACTACGCATAGACCTAGCTTTGATACCACTGTTGGGTAACGTAGCAGAAATTCAAAATTTTCTACGCATCACCAAGATCAATCTATGGAGTTTACTTGCAACGAGAGGGAAGGAGTGCATCTACATACCCTGGTAGATCGCGAGCGGAAGCGTTGCAAGAACGCGGATGAGGGAGTCGTACTCGTAGCGATTCAGATCGCGGTTGATTCCGATCTAAGCGCCGAACCACGGCGCCTCCGCGTTCAACACACGTGCAGCCCGGTGACGTCTCCCACGCCTTGATCCAGCAAGATGAGAGGGAGAGGTTGGGGAAGACTCCATCCAGCAGCAGCACGACGGCGTGGTGGTGCTGGAGGAGCGTGGCAATCCCGCAGGGCTTCGCCAAGCACCGCGGGAGAGGAGGAGGAGGAGGGAGAGGGGAAGGGCTGCGCCGAAAGAGAGACGTTCTCGTGTGTCTTGGGCAGCCCAAACCTCAACTATATGTAGGGGGGAGGGGGCTGCGCCCCCCTCTAGGGTTCCCACCCCAAGAGGAGGCGGCCAGCCCTAGATCCCATCAAGGGGGGCGGCCAAGGGGAGGAGAGGGGGGGCGCCGCACTAGATGGGCCCTAAGGCCCATCTGGACCTAGGGTTTGCCCCCTCCCACTCTCCCATGCGCCTTGGGCCTTGGTGGGGGGGCGCACCAGCCCACTTGGGGCTGGTACCCTCCCACACTTGGCCCACACAGCCTTCTGGGGCTGGTGGCCCCACTTGGTGGACCCCCGGGACCCTCCCGGTGGTCCCGGTACATTACCGATATCACCCGAAACTTTTCCGGTGACCAAAACAGGACTTCCCATATATAAATCTTTACCTCCGGACCATTCCGGAACTCCTCGTGACGTCCGGGATCTCATCCGGGACTCCGAACAACATTCGGTAACCACGTACAAACTTTCCCTATAACCCTAGCGTCATCGAACCTTAAGTGTGTAGACCCTACGGGTTCGGGAACCATGCAGACATGACCGAGACGTTCTCCGGTCAATAACCAACAGCGGGATCTGGATACCCATGTTGGCTCCCACATGTTCCACGATGATCTCATCGGATGAACCACGATGTCGGGGATTCAATCAATCCCGTATACAATTCCCTTTGTCTACCGGTATGTTACTTGCCCGAGATTCGATCGTCGGTATCCCTATACCTTGTTCAATCTCGTTAGCGGCAAGTCTCTTTACTCGTTCCGTAACTCACATCATCCCGTGATCAACTCCTTGGTCACATTGTGCACATTATGATGATGTCCTACCGAGTGGGCCCAGAGATACCTCTCCGTTTACACGGAGTGACAAATCCCAGTCTCGATTCGTGCCAACCCAACAGACACTTTCGGAGATACCTGTAGTGCACCTTTATAGCCACCCAGTTACGTTGTGATGTTTGGTACACCCAAAGCATTCCTACGGTATCCGGGAGTTGCACAATCTCATGGTCTAAGGAAATGATACTTGACATTAGAAAAGCTCTTAGCAAACGAACTACACGATCTTGTGCTAGGCTTAGGATTGGGTCTTGTCCATCACATCATTCTCCTAATGATGTGATCCCGTTATCAACGACATCCAATGTCCATGGTCAGGAAACCGTAACCATCTATTGATCAACGAGCTAGTCAACTAGAGGCTTACTAGGGACATGGTGTTGTCTATGTATCCACACATGTATCTGAGTTTCCTATCAATACAATTCTAGCATGGATAATAAACGATTATCATGAACAAGGAAATATAATAATAACCTATTTATTATTGGCTCTAGGGCATATTTCCAACAGTAAGAACATAACGATATCCACTGCGTGCCTCAGCACTCATTGGACTGCACACATCAAAATGTATTACTTCCAACAAGTTGCTTTCTTGTTCCATCTTACTGAAAACGAGGCCTTTCAGTCATCTTGCCCATGTGGTATGATTTGCATGTCTCAAGTGATTCAAAATCAAGTGAGTCCAAACGATCCATCTACATGGAGCTTCTTCATGCGTTTTATACCAATATGACTCAAGTGGCAGTGCCACAAGTATGTGGTACTATCATTACTATCTTATATCTTTTGGCATGAACATGTGTATCACTACGATCGAGATTCATTTTAGGTGCAAGACCATTGAAGGTATTATTCAAATAAACAGAGTAACCATTATTCTCCTTAAATGAATAACCGTATTGCGATAAACATAATCCAATCATGTTTATGCTCAACACAAAATAACAATTATTTAGGTTTAATACCAATCTCGATGGTAGAAGGAGCATGCGATGCTTGATCACATCAACCTTGGAAACACTTCCAACACATATCGTCATCTCACCTTTAGCTAGTCTCCGTTTATTCCGGAGCTTTTATTTCGAGTTACTAACACTTAGCAACCGAACCGGTATCTAATACCCTGGTGCTGCTAGGAGTACTAGTAAAGTAAACATTCATATAATGTATATCCAATATACTTCTGTCGACCTTGCCTGCCTTCTCATCTACCAAGTATCTAGGGTAGTTCTACTTCAGTGACCGTTCCCCTCATTAAAGAAGCACTTAGTCTCGGGTTTGGGTTCAACCTTGGGATTCTCCACTAGAGCAGCAAATGATTTGCTGTTTCATGAAGTATCCCTTTTGCCCTTGCCCTTCTAGAAACTAGTGGTTTTACTAACCATCAACAATTGATCCTCCTTCTTGACTACTTTCGCGGTGTCAAACATCGCGAGTTGCTCAAGGATCATCATGTCTATCCCTGATATGTTATAGTTCACCACGAAGCTCTAATAGCTTGGTGGCAGTGACTATGGAGAACCATCACTATCTCATCTGGAAGATTAAATCCCACTCGATTCAAGCGATTGTGGTACTCAGACAATCTGAGCATATGCTCAACGATTGAGCTTTTCTCCCTTAGTCTGCAGGCTTAAGAAACTTGTCAGAGGTCTCATACCTCTTGACGTGGGCACTAGTCTGAAATCCCAATTTCAGTCTTCGGAACATCTCATATGTTCTACGACGTTTCAAAACCGTCTTTGGTGCCACAATTTTAAACCGTTAGCATTACGCACTGAACTATCACGCAGTCATCAAAACGTGTATGTCAGATGTTTCGCAACATCTACAGACGACGCTGAGGTTCAGCACACCAAGCGGTGCATTAAGGACATAAGCCTTCTGTGCAGCAATGAGGACAATCCTCAGTTTACGGACCCAGTCCGCATAATTGCTACTACCAACTTTCAACTAAATTTTCTCTAGGAACATATCTTTAAACAGTAGAGCTAAAGCGTAAGCTATGACATAATTTGCAAAGACCTTTTGACTATGTTCATGATAATTAAGTTCATCTGATTATTTAATGAACTCCCACTCAGATAGACATCCCTCTAGTCATCTAAGTGATACATGATCCGAGTCAAACTAGGCCGTGTCCGATCATCACGTGAGACGGACTAGTCATCATCGGTGAACATCTCCATGTTGATCGTATCTACTATACGACTCATGTTCGACCTTTCGGTCTCTTGTGTTCCGAGGCCATGTCTGTACATGCTAGGCTCGTCAAGTCAACCTAAGTGTTTCGCATGTGTTCCGAGGCCATGTCTGTACATGCTAGGCTCGTCAACACCCGTTGTATTCGAACGTTAGAATCTATCACACCCGATCATCACGTGGTGCTTCGAAACAACGAACCTTCGCAACGGTGCACAGTTAGGGAGAACACGTCTCTTGAAATTTTAGTGAGCGATCATCTTATTTATGCTACCGTCGTTCTAAGCAAATAAGATGTAAACCTGACAAACATCACATGCAAATCATAAAGTGACGTGATATGGCCAATATCATCTTGCGCCTTTTGATCTCCATCTTCGAGGCGCGGCATGATCACCTTCGTCACCGGCATGACACCATGATCTCCATCATCGTGTCTTTATGAAGTTGTCTCGCCAACTATTACTTCTACTACTATGGCTAACGGTTAGCAATAAAGTAAAGTAATTACATGGCGTTATTCAGTGACACGCAGGTCATACAATAAATTAAGACAACTCCTATGGCTCCTGCCGGTTGTCATACTCATCGACATGCAAGTCGTGATTCCTATTACAAGAACATGATCAATCTCATACATCACATATATCATTCATCACATCCTTTTGGCCATATCACATCACATAGCATACCCTGCAAAAACAAGTTAGACGTCCTCTAATTGTTGTTGCATGTTTTACGTGGCTGCTATGGGTTTCTAGCAAGAACGTTTCTTACCTACGCAAAAGCCACAACGTGATATGCCAATTTCTATTTACCCTTCATAAGGACCCTTTTCATCGAATCCGATCCGACTAAAGTGGGAGAGACAGACACCCGCTAGCCACCTTATGCAACTAGTGCATGTCAGTCGGTGGAACCTGTCTCACGTAAGTGTACGTGTAAGGTCGGTCCGGGCCGCTTCATCCCACAATGCCGCCGAATCAAGATAAGACTAGTAACGGCAAGTAAATTGACAAAATCGACGCCCACAACTACTTTGTGTTCTACTCGTGCATAGAAACTACGCATAGACCTAGCTCATGATGCCACTGTTGGTGAACGTAGCAGAAATTCAAAATTTTCTACGCATCACCAAGATCAATCTATGGAGTTTACTAGCAACGAGAGGGAAGGAGTGCATCTACATACCCTTGTAGATCGCGAGCGGAAGCGTTCAAGAGAACGGGGTTGATGGAGTCGTACTCGTCGTGATCCAAATCACCGATGATCCTAGCGACGAACGGACGGCAACTCCGCGTTCAACACACGTACGGAGCAGCGACGTCTCCTCCTCCTTGATCCAGCAAGGGGGGAGGAGAGGTTGATGGAGATCCAGCAGCACGACGACGTGGTGGTGGAAGTAGAGGGATTCCAACAGGGCTTCGCCAAGCGCTGCGGGAGGAGGGAGATGTGTCACGGGAGGGAGAGGGAGGCGCCAGGGCTTAGATATTGCTGCCCTCCCTCCCCCCCACTATATATAGGGCCAAGGGAGAGAGAGGGGGGGCGCAGCCTTGGCCCTTCCTCCAAGGAAGGGTGCGGCCAGGGAGGAGTCCATCCTCCCCAAGGCACCTCGGAGGTGCCTTCCCCCTTTAGGACTCTTCCTTTCCCTTATCTCTTGGTGCATGGGCCTCTTGGGGCTGGTGCCCTTGGCCCATATAGGCCAAGGCGCACACCCCTACAGCCCATGTGCCCCCCCGGGGCTGGTGGACCCCCGGACCCCTTTCGGCACTCCCGGTACAATACCGATAATGCGCGAAACTTTTCCGGTGACCAAAATAAGACTTCCCATATATAAATCTTTACCTCCGGACCATTCCGGAACTCCTCGTGACGTCCGGGATATCATCCAGGACTCCGAACAACTTTCGGGTTACCGCATACTAATATCTCTATAACCCTAGCGTCACCGAACCTTAAGTGTGTAGACCCTACGGGTTCGGGAGACACGCAGACATGACCGAGACGACTCTCCGGTCAATAACCAACAACGGGATCTGGATACCCATGTTGGCTCCCACATGCTCCTCGATGATCTCATCGGATGAACCACGATGTCGAGGATTCAATCAATCCCGTATACAGTTCCCTTTGTCTACCGGTATGTTACTTGCCCGAGATTCGATCGTCGGTATCCCGATACCTTGTTCAATCTCGTTACCGGCAAGTCTCTTTACTCGTTCCGTAACACATCATCCCGTGATCAACTCCTTGGTCACATTGTGCACATTATGATGATGTCCTACCGAGTGGGCCCAGAGATACCTCTCCGTTTACACGGAGTGACAAATCCCAGTCTCGATTCGTGCCAACCCAACAGACACTTTCGGAGATACCTGTAGTGCACCTTTATAGCCACCCAGTTACGTTGTGACGTTTGGTACACCCAAAGCATTCCTACGGTATCCGGGAGTTGCACAATCTCATGGTCTAAGGAAATGATACTTGACATTAGAAAAGCTCTTAGCAAACGAACTACACGATCTTGTGCTAGGCTTAGGATTGGGTCTTGTCCATCACATCATTCTCCTAATGATGTGATCCCGTTATCAACGACATCCAATGTCCATGGTCAGGAAACCGTAACCATCTATTGATCAACGAGCTAGTCAACTAGAGGCTTACTAGGGACATGGTGTTGTCTATGTATCCACACATGTATCTGAGTTTCCTATCAATACAATTCTAGCATGGATAATAAACGATTATCATGAACAAGGAAATATAATAATAACCTATTTATTATTGCCTCTAGGGCATATTTCCAACAGAACCGATGCTGTAAGGGCGCCCGTGACACCCACGTGAACTCCGCCGTTGGTGCAATCTCAAGTCCCGCAAACTTGGCCGCGTATGCCGATCGTGCCGAGAACATGCCATCCTTCTCCCACGCCCAAAGAATCTTGTCCGGCGCTTCCTCACGGAGGGCCACACCCTCCGCTCGCTGCCATAGTCCCAGGTACTGTCTGAGCATGTCGGCCGTAAGCTCAGGCCCAAAGTCTGCCGCCCATGAATGATTTGTGAGTGCTTCTGCTACTGTTCGTGAGGATCTCGCTTGTCTCGATACCTTGGAGTAAAGCATGGGTGCCAGGTCCTAGACTCTGTAGCCATCAATCCACTTGTCTTCCCAAAAACGTATGTCTTGCCCATGCCCCACTGAAGCTGTTGTCGCCGCGCGAAAGAGCGCTCTGGACTCCGCTGGGATTGCGATTTGGAATCTGCCCATGGTCTTGTATGATCCGTACGTTGTAGCCACGGCCATCTGGCCATCATTGCGATGTTCAACCACCTCAAATTTGGTATGCCGAGTCCTCCGGCCCACCTAGGGCGGCAAACCAAATCCCACGCCACGGCCTCATCTTGAAGCATTACCAAGACCTTGTAATTAGTTAGGTGCAACAGGGGCTGACGAACCTCCACTTGCACATTGATGTCTATGTGCCAGTGCGGCCACCCCCTAGCTGCACCACTTGGTTGTGTGGGGCTCATAAGACTCCCTCAAGTCGGGTCAGATGCCTAATAGCTTTTGACCTAAAAAATTGTATTTTTTCTTATTTTTTAGCTCCGTAAAATTATTTTTTCTGAAAAGTAAAAGAATGCAGAAAACAACACCCGAGTCCCTTTCTTCTGCATATATTTGGTGGCCATCTAGAACGTATCAGTGCCAAATATCTGGTGGCCATCTAGAACTTATGGGTGCCAAATATCTGGTGGCTAATGCCAATTTTTCTTGGTGCCCCTTGAGTCCCTTTCTTCTGCATATATCTGGTGGTCATAGTTAGCTAGCCCGGTTGAGTCCCTTTCTTTTGCATATATTCCAAAACTTGATAGATGTCAAAGTAGTACATTTAGCCCAATAGAAACCAACACACATATTCGACACAGTTGCAACACAGAAAATGACCAGTGTGCCGGAGACAATGGGAACGGATAAAGGACAAAAATTTAAAATTGTTAGTAACAAAAATTAATAGTTTCAAAGGTAAGTCGACTACTTAACAAATACAAGCCAATAATATTTACTTAGAATCGCACTGATGATAACATCTTCAAAATTGGCCACAGAGGGAGATACATAGTAGATGTTGGCATGCTTCCCCGGTAGAAAGTTGAAATTTAATTTCTGCCAATAGTTACTTCCACTTTTTTGGCATGTAATCTGACACAAGAAGTTATTCCATGAGCTCTTATTCTAATTTATGCATAAAGGTACAATGCAACACATATGAACATCTACTTCTTGGATCTATATATGTGTAGCCTTGGAGCATACATGTGGAATAGCCTTGAGCAGTAGGTCAGTCCTTCTACGGACAGTGAACCCGAATTTCTCAGACATATCCAGTGACACTGAGTTGGCATCGTCAGGAAGCATCCAGTCAAAGTGATAGAGAAAGTTTACCAAGGTAATCTCCAAAACTGATGATGCGAATGCTATTCCAGGGCATTGTCGTCGGCCACCTCCGAAAGGAGTGAATTTGAAACTTGTCCCATTATAATCCACATTGTTGTCCTCAAATCTCTCTGGATTAAATTCTTCTGGATTGCTCCAATACCGAGGGTCTCGGGAAATTGCAAAGACATTGATGTATATATTGGTATCTTCAAGGATGTCATAACCCATAATTTTGCAGTCCTCTCTAGTCTTGCGGGGGAGTAAAGCGGCGGGCGGATGCAATCTAAGAACCTCCTTGATGACCATCTGCATGTAGTGGAGTTCTGCAAGATCGCTATTGGTAATGATAGTTCGCTCTTGACCTAGTACCTCTCGAACCTCTAATTGTGCCTTAGCCATAACTTCAGGATGACTTGTGAGTTCTGACATGGCCCACTCCAAAGTGGTTCCTGTAGTCTCTGAAGCAGCTCCAAACATGTCCTGAAAATAATAATATTGTAACATATATTTATAATTAAATACTATATAAATTGTCAAAACAAACTTGATATGAAGTACTACCTCCGTACCAAAATATAAGTCGTCTTTGTAGGCTAAACTATTTAAAACAATACGTAGTACTCCCTCCGTCCTTAAAAGAGTGTACTTCCAACTTTGTTGGAGGGTCAAATTATCTCAAAGTTTGACCGAGTTTGTGGAAAAATATATCAATGCTTATGAAACCAAATAGGTATAAGACGAAAATATATTTTATCATGAATCTAATGCTATTAATTTGATGGCATAAATGTTGGTCTATTATTGTATAAATACGGTCAAACATAATTTTTTTTTGACTTTCCAACAAAGTTGAAAGTACACTCTTTCAAGAATGGAGGGAGTATGCAACTATTTCCTCTCGTGTTGATAAAAAATCAACTGCCAGCAAGTCAAAGCCCAAAGTTCAGCAAAAACTATATATACTCGAGTAGTACCTTTTTTGTGAGAAACCTAGCTATGATGTTTTTTTTTTTGAAACGAGAAACCTAGCTATGATGTTAACTTGCCTGTACATGACGAAGAGGTCACATATGAGATCGATCCAAACGATTAGAAAATGACCGGAAGGAAAATACTCACCAACAAGACAGTGACTATAATCTCTGTGGTTAGAGGGTACGCCGAGTCCTCCTCCTGCAGCCTGAGCAGCACGTCCAGCAGGTCCTCATCATCGGTGCTGCATGCGCCATGACCGGCTGCTCGCGCCACCTTGCGCTCGTCAAGGATCTCGGTGATGATGTGCTCAATGAGGTCCCGGATCCTCTTTATGCGGCGCTCGCCATTGCTGAGCCTCCGCACCAGTCGAGACGACGGGAAGAGGTCGACTAGGCAGAAGCCCCCCAGCAGGTCCATGATCTGGTCCATGGCGCGGAGGAAGTCCTCCTGCCGCGCGAACTTGCCGCCGAACGCCGCCCGCGCCACCACATTGTTGCCAAGCGCCGCGAACATCTCGCTGAGGTTGGCGGCGGCGCCCGCGGCCGTGGCCGCGGCGATGGAGCGGAGGAGGCCGCCCACCTCCTCGGCCCTGACGCGCTCCATGCGCTTCACCTGCTTGGAGCTGAGGAGCTCCACGATGCAGACCTTGCGCATCTGGCGCCAGTGGTCGCCGTAGGGGGCGAAGATGATGCCCTTGCCGCCGAAGCCGATGATCTCCTGCAGCTGGGTGGTCTGCCGGTTCGAGAAGGCGACGTCGTTGGTCTTCATCACCTCCGCCACCGCCTCGGCGCTGGAGACCACCACCGTGGGGACCTCGCCTAGCTTGAGGAGCGTCAGTGGCCCATGCCGGCAACACAGATCAGTGATGGTGCGGTGAGGGAGCGTGCCGAGGATGACGTGGTGGAGGCTGCCTATGATCGGGAGAGTCCATGGCCCGGGAGGCAGGTGCAGGTGCTTCTTGGGCTTGCTCTTGCCGCCGGAGAACCAAAGGGCCAGTAACGTGGATAGGGCTATGAAACATAAGGTTAACCAACCCTCCATGGCAGGCAGCTTATTTGCGAGTGGTCAGTTCGTCGACAGCTGAGACGGATATATAGCCGGCCGGGCTAGGTGTAGGCGGAACATGAGCGGAAGCCGCCACCCTGGATGAGTATGGGTAGTAGCCCCCGTCACGCTCCCTTGGATGACTATTTGCCTCACTTGGTCAGAAATCCAAGGTTGCCTGATGGATCACGTTATCACAGGAATTGGCATCACAGGAGAACAGTGAAGAAAACAACAAACACATCACACCGAGAATTGACCAAGATAACAGCGCATCACGTGTATTGCCAAAAGTGATGGGCATTTACTATCTATCGATCTGTTATCTCTACTCTTATTAAAAACCGAGTTGGTAATGATGATGTGCCTGCCATCTTGTAATATAGACCGTCTGATCTATATTTGACGGATAGAAAGCAAACTATGATAATTTAAAAAAAACGCACCTCTCTCCACATTTACAGATAAGGCCTTGCCTCGTTCATCCTTATCTCCCACGACCTCATTGCTGAGCAATTAAAAATGGAAGTCTCTGGAACAATTTGGCATGGTGGCCGCCTGCCGGCGCCGTCCATCCCCATGCCTCCGCCCAGTCCGACCACCAGTCACCACCACGCCTCACTCCTCCTCACATTATCTCTCATCTTTCTCGAGATATCATTTTTTGATAAAATTATCGAGATACCATTTTTTCAATAAAATTCTTTAGATATCATTAGTTTTTACACACGGGATTACTCCTGCATAGGTCAATCATAATAGGTGTTTTGTAAAAAAAATGCATTTTAATATTCCGTACAATGCATAGACATCTTGCTAGTATACCAAATATATGTCTCCCTCTCAAGTGCCTGGCCGTGAACGAGTATTCCGCTGGAGAAAGATAGGATGAGCAGGTCTGCCCTAATACCCACGCATGGCCAGACGGGATGCATCCAATCAAAGTTGTAATTAATTGTTTTGGGATGACATTCTAGTTAACTACTCCCTCCATCCGAGTAGTGTAAAAAACGTTCTTATATTATGATATTATGAGACGGAGGGAGTAGATTATACCCGCGTGGTGCCGCAAAAGATTAGTGGGCTAAAATTGAGAGATGATGGCGCTCGTTAGGATTTTTCTTTTATAAGAACAGAAAAGGAAAACAGATGAGCTGTACCACTTAACTACTATTAAAGATGTTTTTTTAGTCTCCGCAGTAAGATGTTTGAGAGCTCTAGCAAACCATAGCTATGAAATTACAAGTACTGCCATACTTAGATGATAATTGCCTCCTTTCGCAGAAAAAGAAAGATAATTGCCTCAACAGTATTATCTTGAAATCAGGAGGAAGAAGCTCAATACCCACAAGGGAGGCATCAGGGCGCGGTCGGAATCGATCGCCAAGGAGCCGTTTCGCACCGAGGAGGGCGGTGGGAGAGGCTTCGGGAGAGAACCTTCCGCGGTAGCTTCCGTATTGTGAGCTACTCCTATTTGTGTTCTGCCATCTCACCTTGGACACCCTATTCCAAGGCCACGAAAACATATTACTACAAACGCACAAAGAATTTCAAAAGCAGAAAGCCATGGACAGCAATTTAAAAACAACTCCACTAGTCCTGAAGCCAAATGGCGTTATTCCTTAAACTCTCCAAGTCACAGACCAATACACCAACAACCCTATCACACTCCGGTATACCATACCATTTCGGCTCAGTAAAGACTAGAACAGGAGAAGAAGTTCGGTATGGTGGTAAAGACAGCATGGGTGTACGATATACAGAGGTATATTTCTTCAAGCTCAGCCGTCTGTTGGGGAAGAGCTCAGGGCAGGGAGGCGAAGGAAGGTAGCAGCCAGCCGCGCTCTGTCGCGAGCTCCACATAGCCTCTGAACTTCTCCTGCGCGTTCGGGATGTCGAGGGTCAGATCGTCGAGGCCTTCCTTGACGCGGGCGAAGCCGTTGGTCATCTGGTTGATGGTAATCAGCCCCTCGCTGGAGCACTCCTGCAGCAGAGCCAAGATGCTAGCTTCATTCTGCTTCTCCATCGCCATCACCAGCGCTTTCTTCACCACTTCATGGTTGAAGAAGGGCATCCCAAGGTCGCGGATGCACTGGCAGGCTTCCTTCAGGTCGCCGCCTGTGTTGTACTCCTCAAGGAGCTTGGAGATCTTGTCCTTTGCATCTTCCACAGCCCAGCCAGTGCCCCCACCCCAGCAGCGCAGTATCCTCTCACCGGAATGGCGGGCCGCAAGCAGAGAGCTGGCCATCTGGACAGTTTGACTACCACTGCTGTTTGGGCGCAGCTTGCTACTGATGTCATCCAAATTCAGTGGAAGCAAGACTTCATCGATCACTGCCCTGGCCAGGAAGAGGGCGAGTTCACTAGGAGCATCCACAATGTCGAGGGCGGTGTCTTCTGCTGACTGCAGGAGCATTATGAATCCCTTCATGATATCACCTGTGGAAAATAGTTCCAGGCTGAGTGAAGAAAGAAGTACAGAAGCCATCTCCTTCTCCCTGTTCTTCCTGTCCATAGCAAGCGTGATGAGCTTCTTAAGGAAAATGGCGTTGTATTCAGGGGCAGAAAGCTCTTGAAGGCTTCTAATGAGTTCCGGGACGTCATCTGAGAGGAAATACTCCTGAATTATGTGACCAGACTCTTCTTTAAAATGCTTCACCTTTTCACTGCTTGCATTCCACATATCTTCACCAGGGGCAGCAGATTTACAGAATGAAGCATCAAGCCACCCTTCAGATATGGCTGCGGAAAGCAGCTTGTCAAAAAGTGTTTTGGCTGAAGGAACATCAAGGCTCAGGTCATCAACAGTCTCCGCAACCCGAGAAAAACCCTTCGACACTTGATTAGAACTGATCAAACAACCCGTCGTTGATTCCTTCAACAACTTCAGGATTAATGGCTGTGACGACAGATTCTCGATACCAAGGATGAGAGCACGTTTCACAACCTCATGGTGGAAGAATGGAAGGCCCAGCTCCCTTATGCACCTAAAGGCTTCATCTGTGTCTCCACTCTCAATGTACTCCCTCAGAATATCCTGGATCCTCTTTTTCGCCTCTTCAACAGTGAAGTGTGTGCTCCCACCCCACTTGCGTTCAACTAACTCTGCATGGTGAGGAGCTGACAAGTAGCTCTTCTCAGCAACCTGCAGAACCTCAATACCTTTTGAAGATTCTGGAAGCAATGCTCTGGCTCGAGTGAGAAAAACAGGAGGCAGTATTTCATCAACAATGGCACGTGCCACAAAAACAGCCAAGACATCAATAGCGTCTGGTATATCCACAGACAGATCTTCTGTTGACTCTAGAAGCATCATAAAACCTTCACTCATCTTGGAGGAGTCCAATAGATCAGCATACAAGGCAGACAGCAGAATTGACGCCATTTCTTTTTCTTTATCATGGCGGTCCATTGCCATGGATATGAGCTTCTTCACAAAGTAATTGTGAAACTGATCGGATCCAAGACTCCTTAGCTCGGAAACTGACAGTTCCACATCTCCTGTACTAAAATACTCCTCAATTACTGGAACTACAAGCTTCCTGTAGTCATCTAATGTAGCAGGAACCTGCATTTGCAGAGAGGCATTGTTAGATTATAACGTCACATCAACAGAGAACGAAATGTTGGTAATACCATTGAGTGTAGATAGTTCAAACCTTTTTAGTTCCATTAACTAATTTGCCCAACTCTTGGGATGGTAACAGATTTGCATCTCCAAGGTTGTCTTGTTCAATTTTCCCACCAACATCTTCTGAAAGCAGCATTGACAGAGTTACAACAATATCGATAGGAACTATGAAGAATAAGATAGTATTTCAAAAAAAAAAAACCAATGCTAAATCTATGCAGAAGTAACAGTAGAAAAGAACTAAATATTGTCCTCTCATTGAACTGTGGAAGCAAGCAAACTTCTACATCTTTAGATGTCCGCGGTTAATATCACAAAAGCGGACACCTGACGTATGGAAATGGAAAATATCATGGTACCAAATCACTCCAAAAATGAATTTATTATACACAAAATAATTGCCTAAACAACAACATCAAGTAAAAAACTGATGACTTGAGAAACAAGCTAAACATACTCATAGCATTCTACTTATGAAGTATGGATATATAGCGTGAGCTGCTCAGCATTTGGCAGTTGACATTTATGGAAAATAATAATCAGATCCCTCAACTGGAGATTGCATTTTGAGCAGCTTTAAGCTTTGACCACATGCTTAAACATATAGGGAAATAGAAACCAGTAATAGAAACAAAGGACAGTAACTACACCAGACTATATCAAAACCAACAAGTTATATCCCTTCCCCGTCCCATCGAGAATCCGTGAGGAAATTGCACACTAAAGAATTTATAGCCTTCCAGTCAAGAACAAGCAACCAAAAACTATCAGAAATTGTCACATACGTAAGCTTTTATAGGAGTTACGCTTATAACCCCTCCAGAAGATAACCATAGTACCGACCAACCATGGAGCGCAAAGACAATACTCAGAACAACATACCGAAACCGAAAATCCACTACCAATTGCATGACTGAACCGGACAGCAAGCACTGAAGTCCAATAAAATCAAGCGGTGTCGTATATCGTTGCTGTCAACTTTATATAACCATAATACTGAGTTGCCGACCAACCATGGAGCACAAAGACAATAATCAGATCAACATATCGAAACTGAAAAATCCACTACCAATTGCATGACCGAATTGGGCAGCAAGCACTGAAGTCCAATAAAAGCAAGCGGTGTCGTATATCGTTGCTGTCAACTTTAGATAACCATAATACTGACCAACCATGGAGCGCAAAGACAATACTTAGATCAACATATCGTAACCGACAAATCCACTACCAATTGCATGAACAGACAGGGCACTAAAGTCCTAGATAAACAAGTTGTGTGTATCGTTGCTGCCAACTTTGTCGGCCACCCACATATGTCTTAATGGGTTTCAACCCCTTTCGGAGGAAAAAAAAACACCTATAACTTACCAAAAACCGTCGCCTATGTACTAAATCGAGACTCATATCGAAATCGACAAATCCACTATCAATTGCATAACCAAACTGAGAACTGAACTCCAATAGAAATAATCAGCGTGTATCCTTGCTGTCACCTTTGTCGGCGACCGCTAACGACATTTTGGGTTTTAACCCCTTTCGGCAAAAGATACAGACAACTATAACTAACCAAAAACCATCGCCTACGTACTAAATTAGGACTCATATCGAAATCGACAAATCCACTATCAATTGCATGACCAAACTGAGAGCTGAACTCCAATAGAAATAAGCAGCGTGTATCGTTGCTGTCACCTTTGTCGGCGACCGGTAACGACATTTTGGGTTTTAACCCCTTTCAGCAAAAGAAACAGCCACCTGTAACTAACCAGAAACCGCTGCCTACATACTGAAGCAGGATTCCACCGACATCAAACCGAACAATAATCAAACAGCATCGGCTTTTCCCGCCAGCATGAACTATACTCGATAACGGTCTTCTCCCGCTTACAGTGCACTGAAAAACTTCACAAAACATCAAACCATCATTACTTGGTAACCATTGTACTCCCCAAAGTCATGCTGCTCCATCAGGCATGCATAGCAAGTAAGCAACAGGCAACCCTAGGAACAAAATTCACGTACGTGCATCATCAAATCACCCTCTAGAGGACAGCAGGGCCCCAGCAAAAGCAGAAGTGAACATTTACACTCCCTACGATTCTAGCCCCATCTACCAATTCCCAAACCGACTCCCTACTCCTACGGCATAGCATAATCCAGCACTACTACAACATAATTAAGCAGTACAGACAACGTAGAGGAGTATACAAGATAGCCGCAGCGAGCTAGCAATCAGTCACCTTTCTTAGCGGTGTGGTGGTGTGGGATGTGGCGGACGGCGATCCCGCCGTCCGCCGGCGCCCGCCCGCCTGTGGCGATCCGCAGATGCCCCTCCGCCAGCATCCTGGTGGGCGACCTCGCGCCGTCCTCCGCCGCCATCTCCCTCTGCCTCCTCCGCGCGCCCTCCTACACGCACACGCACACAGACCCAATCAAATCAGCACAGAAAACCGAGCGAGAGCAAGGGGCCGAATCGAACCAACCGGCCCCCGGGGCCGATCGGGAGGAGCTGCTGTCGTGGATACCTGCCGAGATCGGAGGCGGCGGCGGGGCAGCGGCGGAAGCCGGCGAGGCGGATCACGGGCGTGCGCCGCGCGGTGAGTGCGAGCGGAGAGGCGAGGCGAGGCGGGGCAGGGGGGAGGGAGTTTTTTATTTATCGGGCTACTATCCCGCTCTGACACCTATCGTTTATAATGGGCCGCCTTCGCAAATCACATTTACCCCCGGGTGTGCTAAGCTAATTTTGCTGGCTTAATCGGACTTTTTTTCAAGGAAAATCTGGACTTTTTTCACGGCTTTTCTTTTCTTACTTCCCAAGCACCACCGCCGTGAGATCGATGGAAGAAGAGGTCGGCGCGCTGTCGTGCAGGACCCGCTAACCCTCAGTGACATAATTATATCCCTAAAAATGCTCTCAGTGACATTAAGGCGGGCCCACCTGACAGTCATGCCTCACGGCCTCGCGGCGTGTCCTTGTCGCGGGGCGGGGGTTGGGTCCGTGGAACAGGCGCATGGGCCGGTGGGTGGTGGGGCGCGGGGGGGCGGACGGCTGGGGGATGGACGCGGCGGGCTCACGTGGATCGGGCGGATGGCTTGCGGGGAGCAGCGGATGGGGATGGACGCGTGTGGTGGTTCGGGGCTAGGCTGACACGTCAGGGAGGCGTCGGAAAAGCTGGCCGTCCCTTTCCAGCCCGCACGCGGCGGCGACGACGAGGAAGCGGCGGTGCCCTCTCCTCGCCGCACCCGCTGTATCGATCGCTGACAAAAATCCACCTCAGGTTCACTGGCCGCACCTGTAACTGACCGGCTTTACCTCATTTTCTGAAACGGAAGGACTCGTCGCTTTGGCTTTGTTTCAGTTGCAATCACATGGATGCGCGATAATATGGCATTCGGTTGCATCTTTACAGCCTGTGCGTGGGTTTGCTTGTCATCTCGGTGGCTTTTTTATTTTTTTTGTGGCGTGGTACTTATCCCGATGACTGGATTCGTGGCTTCGTCTACGCAAGTCGACAGGGGCGTGCCTGTGGTACGACAAAAGGCGTGTGTAATTCGGCCCTGCTATACATACGACACATTTGCATCGGATGACTGTACGATCATACGTGGCAGCGCTGCAGCGAGCGTGCACGCACGACGGGTTTGGGTTTGGGCTGAACTCTAGGCACGGCCAGGAAGGATCGTACAAATCGTATGCACACAGTCGTGTGTGAAGCAATTCGCTGTGTAATTTAGCATCGTCATCGCGTTTTGGCGGGCTCCTGGCTCGGTGGAGTGAACGAGTGACTGAACGCGGGCATGCACCGCTTTACGATCAGTAGCTGTACTCAACTTGATGTTTGTAAGCTACTCCCTCCGTAAATTAATATAAAAAGTTCAGATCACTATTTTAATAATCTAAACGCTTTTATATTGGTTTACAGAGGGAGTATATGAATAGTTTTGGATATACTGAGAGAATATACTCGAAGCAGCATCTCGTCCGTGGGGCGAGGTAAAAGGGTGCGTTTGGTAGCCTGTGCCTAGTGAAGCCCGTGCGATGCAGTTTTGGCCCATTTGTAGCCGGTTCTGCATCCAAATCTTTTCGGGAAGCGAGAATCCTATTTCCCGCGTGGGTAGGGAGATGGCAACCAAACACCATTTCTTATGTTTTCTTTTTTTCCCTCTTGTTCCATCGTTTTTCTGAGTTGTTTCGGTAGTTAGTAACAGATCCGGACGATTTCTCGCATGTGCTGACCGAGGCTGCATGCACTGGAGCAAAAGCGTAATCGGTAGTTAGTAACAGATCCGGACGATTTCTCGCATATGCTGACCGAGGCTGCATGCACTGGAGCAAAAGCGTGACTTCACATACACACTTGCGCAACTCATTGCATGCATGCAAAAAAGATGAAATTACTTACGTCAGCAAAGGTACAATCTAAATTCAAAATTCAAAATGTTTTGTAGACCAAACAGTAACTCCGATTCAAAATCCGTTTTCACACAAAATATTCGTCACGATGATCAAGATGATCTTTGAGCTACACATTTTTAAAAAAATCATCTAGGAAGAATCTAGAACAACAACCTTTTTGTCCTTGTGCATGCATGCATGTGTATCTCATAAGAAGGTTAGAGAAATCAGTTTTATGCCCCGGTAATATCTGTGTAAACAACATGGTAACATATGTAGCACATGCGTGGGTGTTTGCTTGTCATCTTGATGGCTTTTTCATTTATTTTTTTGGCGTGGTACTTATCTTGATGACTGGATCCGTGGCTTCGTCTACGCAAGTCGACAGAGGCGTGCCTGTGGTGCGACAAAAGGCGTGTGTAATTTAGCGTCGTCATCGCGTTTTGGCGGGCTCCTGGCTCGGTGGAGTGAACGAGTGACTGAACGCAGGTGTGCACCGCTTTACGATCAGTAGCGTTGTACTCAACTTGATGTTTGTAAGCTATAGGAGTAGTTTTGGATATACTGAGAGGATATACTCGAAGCGGCATCAAAGTGTCAAAAAAAAAAAAGAGACTCGAAGCAGCATCTCGTCCATGGTCCGACCCAAAGGCGCGTTTGGTAGCCTGCGCCCAGGCAAGCCCGTGCGATGCAGTTTTAGCCCATTTGGTAGCCTGCTATGCATCCAAATCTTGACCGGGAAGCGGGAATCCTATTTCCCGCGTGGGTCGGGGGATGGCAACCAAACACCATTTCTTCTGTTTTCATTTTCTTTTCCTCTGGCTCCATCGTTTTCCTGAGTTGGTTTTTCTTTTTTTCTGTGTTTTTTCTTTCATTTCTTCTTATTTTCTTTTCCATTTTTATTTTTCCTATTTTTATTCATTTTTCTAATTTACTGAAATTTTAAATTTTGGAAGAAAATTGAATTTTGTGAGCATTATCTGAAGTTCAGTAACAATTTATGAAATCCATGAATATTTTTTTAAATTTTTGAACATTTTGAATTGATATTTTAAAAAATATTCAATATGACTTTGTGAACATTTTTCTAAATCGATGAATAATTTTGAAATTCGTAATTTTTTTTGAATTCATGAACAATTTTTAAATTTGAAACATTTCAAATCAATGAACCTCTTTTGTACTCATGAGTATTTTTCAAATTTGTGACATTTTTTTGAAATTCAAAAGATTTTCCAAGTTTGTGAACATTGTATGAAATCCTGGAATATTTTTAAATTTTAAACATTTTTTGAAACCAGGAACAATTTTATTTTATTTTTAACTGAAAAACATGTTTCTAAATATGTAACTTTAAAAAAATTAATGAACATGTTTTGAGATTCGGAGCTTTCTTTGAAATCCTGAAGATTTGTTCAAGACGTGAAAAAATAGAAAACAAAAACAAAAGGCAAAAAAGGAACGAGAAAAACAAGCGAGACCCTCCCTGCACGGGCCAACCAAAATTCGTGCGTGGGGGAGCATGTGTTATGTGTTAGCTTGATTTCTACCACAGGTCAGGGAATAGGAGCTCCTGTCGGGAAGGAGTTGCTCTAGCAACGGATCTTAACCTTACAGGCACTACGATCGTCTGACGTGTCTGATTGTGAGGTGGTGGTGAAAGACATCGAGTAGGGAAGAAGTGAACCATTTTATGGCGCGGAAGACATCTATCGGATTTCGGGTTCCGGCAAAACCCTTGAGGTTCGAACACTGGGATGCGCACAAAGACCTCCCCTCTACTTAATCACGCCCTCACCCTCACTGCGATCTCAAGGCTTAGCTCGTCGAACCCACAGAACAAGAGACACGAGGTTTATACTGGTTCGGGCCACCGATGTGGTGTAATAACCTACTCCAGTGTGGTGTGGTGGATTGCCTCTTGGGCTATGGATGAACAGTTACAAGGGAAGAACAGCCTCTTGAGGAGAGGTGTTCTTGTGCTTGGTGAGTGTGAGGATGGTCTGAATGCTCTCCCCTGCTACGGTGGTGGTAGTCCTATTTATAGAGGCCCTGGTCCTCTCCCCAAATATTGAGCGGGAAGGGATGCCACAACGGCCAAATTCGAAGGGAGACAACTAGTACAAGTTATCCTGACTAAAGGTGGTCTTCGCCTGCCAAAGGCTCTGGTGGTGACGCCGTCTTTGGCTCCACGGTGACCTCCGTCCTGCCATCGTGCTGGTCTTGGTCTCGTTGCACCGATATGGAAACCTTTGCCTGATGCCTCGGTACTCCTCGCATGCGCTTGCCTCTTTAGCACCAAAGAGGAAACGAGGACACTGTGCGCGCTGGCGCCCGCCTGGCCTTGGTCGTCATGGCTTACGTCACGGGAACCTCGCGAGGTTCCCCTTGCCTTGATATCTCCGCCCCTCGCGAGCCAGCCTGGTGAGGCTGCCCCCGAGGAGGTCTTGCGTCGTCCGCCTCGCGAGGGTCTTGAGTGTTTGCTGGTGAAGATGGGCCGTACGGGGCCGCTGGTGGAGCCACGCCGTGGGCCGCAGGCAGGCAAGTCTGGGGACCCCCGTTCCCAGGACGCCGACAACATCTTTGCAAAGTTTGTCATTTTAGGGAACCAATATCGAGATTAAGGCGCGAAAAACATCTCTGCAAAGTCAGTCGTTTTATGTATGAATGCAGAAACTCTAATTTCGACGCTCATACCCTTGCAAAAACACGCCTCTATTTTAGGTATTGGTCGTCATGTTTGGCTAGGTCTCTCATATGATCCTATCATAGTACCTGTAAACATTCTTACGGAGTAATTATAAAGTGTGTGTTTGCCTAAAAATTCCAAATATTGACTCGCGCGATGTTTAGAGCACCTCCTGGCAAGGCCCATTAGGGACGGGCAAATATGTTGTTTCCTCTCATCTAGGTAGCGTCAAGCTCATGCGAGTAGGAAGATGGCGCGAGCTCGCGTGCATCCCGACAAAACGGTAGGAGGAATTTGGTCACCTCCCGTCGAATCGGTCACCCTATTTAGCAATGTTCGCTTCACCGTTGAAACCCCCGCCAACATCCCCCCTTCAAGATCTCCATCCTGCGTGGATCCTTCGCCGATGAGCAGGTAAGTGACGCATCTTCTCCGACATGTGGTAGACGACAAAGGCGATTTCACTTCCTCCACTTCTCCGCCCGGTTTCGGGCCTCCACCCGGGTTTACCGATGGCAGTAAGTTCGATCACTGCCTCATCCCTCCTCTTCGAGCTTAGATCTATAAGCATGTGGTAGGAGTAGATCTTTGAGCATGTGGCAGCATTCTAGACCGTCGATCTATGAGCATGTGATATTATGGTAGCTAATAGTGATGGATTGGTACCATGCTATGCTTCTAGGATTTCATGATCTTCATGTTGTTTTTCATGGCGTTTTTGATGATTCTATGGTAGAAGTGGTACTAGCTTGTGAATCAGAGCATGTGTAGTATGCTAGTTTGCAAGTATGATCGATATGCAGGTGCGGTAGTGTGTTGAACTCCATGGTATGCTTTGAGCTTGAATATCAGGTATAGGGTGTTGTGTTGAACTTCATTATCCATGTGTACTATGCTTACTATCCATGTGTAGTTTTTTTCTTACTATTCATGTATAGTGTGTTCCACTAGTCCTGATGCTAACGCTTCTAGAACATTTGCATGCAAAACATTAGTTAGGGCATTGGCTTGTCCGGGAACCAATTCATGACGTCCTATGTTGAGGGTCGGCTTACGGGTTTGAAAGAAGGATTAACTTGAAGGAAATATGCCCTAGAGGCAATAATAAAGTTGTTATTTATATTTCCTTATATCATGATAAATATTTATTATTCATGCTAGAATTGTATTAACCAGAAACTTAGTACATGTGTGAATACATAGACAAACAGAGTGTCCCTAGAATGCCTCTACTTGACTAGCTCGTTAATCAAAGATGGTTAAGTTTCCTTGCCATAGACATGTGTTGTCATTTGATGAACGGGATCACGTCATTAGAGAATGATGTGACGGACAAGACCCATCCGTTAGCTTAGCACTATGATCGTTTAGTTTATTGTTATTGCTTTCTTCATGACGTATACATGTTCCTATGACTATGAGATTATGCAACTCCCGAATACTGGAGGAACACTTAGTATGCTATCAAACGTCACAAGATAACCGGGTGATTGTAAATATGCTCTATAGGTGTCTTCAATGGTGTTTGTTGAGTTGGCATAGATCGAGATTAGGATTTGTCACTCCGAGTATCGGAGAGGTATCTCTAGGCCCTCTCGGCAATGCACATCACTATAAGCCTTACAAGCAATGTGACTAATGAGTTAGTTGCAGGATGATGCATTACGGAACAAGTAAAGAGACTTGGCGGTAACGAGATTGAACTAGGTATGGTGGTACCGACGATTGAATCTCGGGCAAGTAACATACCGATGACAAAGGGAACAACGTATGTTGTTATGCGGTTTGACCGATAAAGATCTTCGTAGAATATGTAGGAGCCAATATAAGCATCCAGGTTCCACTATTGGTTATTGACCGGAGATGTGTCTCGGTCATGTCTACATAGTTCTCGAACCCGTAGGGTCCACACGCTTAACGTTCGATGATGATTTGTATTATGAGTTTATGTGATTTGATGACCGAAGGTTGTTCGGAGTCCCGGATTAGATCACGGACGTGACGAGGAGTCTCGAAATGGCCGAGACATAAAGATTCATATATTGGAAGGCTACATTCAGACACCGGAATGGTTCGGGTCGTTTCGGATAAGTTTTCGAGTACCGGGGGTTACCAGACCCCCCCCGGGAAGTTATTGGGCCTCATGGGCCTAGTAGTGGAAGAGAGGAGGCAGGCCAAGGAGTGGCACGCGCCCCCCTAGCCCAAACCAAATTGGACTAGGGTTGGGGGGCGGGCCCCCTTTCCTTCTCTCCTCCTCCTCCTTCCCCCCTTCTCCTTGTGGGAATAGGAAAGGGGTGGGCGAATCCTACTTGGAGTAGGACTCCCCCCCTTGGGCGCGCCACCCTTGGCCGGCCTCCTCCTCCCTCCCTCCTTTATATACGTGGGGAAGGGGGCACCCTAGAACACACAAGTTGATCTTTTAGCCGTGTGCGGTGCCCCCCTCCACAGAAACACACCTCGGTCATATCGTCGTAGTGCTTAGGCGAAGCCATGCGCCGGTAACTTCATCGCCACGCCGCCACGCCATCGTGCTGACGAAACTCTCCCTCGGCCTCAACTGGATCAAGAGTACGAGGGACGTCATCGAGCTGAACGTGTGCTGAACACGGAGGTGCCGTACGTTCGGTGCTAGGATCGGTCGGATCATGGAGACGTACGACTACATCAACCACGTTGATAAACGCTTCCGCTTTCGGTCTACGAGGGTACGTGGACACACTCTCCCGGCTCGTTGCTATGCTTCTCCTAGATAGATCTTGCGTGATCGTAGGCAAATTTTTCGAAATACTACGTTCCCCAACAGTGGCATCAGAGCCTGGTTTATGTGTAGATGTTATATGCACGAGTAGAACACAAAGAGTTGTGGGCAATAATAGTCATACTGCTTACCAGCATGTCATACTTTGATTCGGCGGTATTGTTGGATGAAGCGGCCCAGATTGACATTACATGACCGCGTTCATGAGACTGGTTCTACCGCCGTGCTTCGCACATAGGTGGCTAGTGGGGGTCTATTTCTCCAACTTTAGTTGAATCGAGTGTGACTATGCCCGGTCCCTGTTGACGGTTAAAACAACACACTTGATGAAAAATCGTTGTGGTTTTGATGCGTAGGTAAGAACGGTTCTTGCTAAGGCCGTAGTAGCCACGTAAAACTTGCAACAACAAAGTAGAGGGCATCTAACTTGTTTTTGCACGACTTGCTGTGATGTGATATGGTCAAGACGTGATGATATATAAATTGTTGTATGAGATGATCATGTTTTGTAAAAGTTATCGGCAACTGGCAGGAGCCTTATGGTTGTCGCTTTATTGTATGAAATGCAATCGCCATGTAATTGCTTTACTTTATCACTAAGCGGTAGCGATAGTCATAGAAGCAATAGTTGGCGAGACGACAACGATGCTTTGATGGAGATCAAGGTGTCAAGCCGAGGACGATGGTGATCATGATAGTGCTTTGGAGATGGAGATCAAAGGCACAAGATGATGATGGCCATATTATATCACTTATATTGATTGCATGTGATGTTTATCCTTTATGCATCTTGTTTTGCTTAGTACGGCGGTAGAATAATAAGATGATCTCTCACTAAATTTCAAGGTACAAGTGTTCTCCTGAGTATGCACCGTTGCTACAGTTCGTCGTGCCGAGACACCACGTGATGATCGGGTGTGATAAGCTCCACGTTCACATACAGCGGGTGCAAGCCAGTTTTGCACACGCAGAATACTCGGGTTAAACTTGACGAGCCTAGCATATGCAGATATGGCCTCGGAACACTGAGACCGAAAGGTCGAGCGTGAATCATATAGTAGATATGATCAACATAGTGATGTTCACCATTGAAAACTACTCCATCTCACGTGATGATCGGACATGGTTTAGTTGATTTGGATCACGTGATCACTTAGATGATTAGAGGGATGTCTATCTAAGTGGGAGTTCTTAAGTAATATGATTAATTGAACTTTAATTATCATGAACTTAGTACCTGATAGTATTTTGCACGTCTATGTTGTTGTAGATCAATGGCCCGTGCCACTGTTCCTTTGAATTTTAATGCATTCCTAGAGAAAGCTAAGTTGAAAGATGATGGTAGCAACTAAAGGACTGGGTCCGTGATACGTCTCCAACGTATCTATAATTTTTGATTGCTTCATGCTATATTATATTCTGTTTTGGATGATTAATGGGCTTTGTTATACACTTTTATATTATTTTTGGGACTAACCTATTAACCGGAGGCCCAACCCAAATTGCTGTTTTTTGCCTATTTCAGAGTTTCGCAGAAAAAGAATATCAAACGGAGTCCAAACGGAATGAAACCTTCGGGAACGTGATTTTCGGAATAAACGTGATCCAGAGGACTTGGAGTCTACGTCAAGAAATCAACCAGGAGAGCACGAGGCAGGGGGGTGCGCCTACCCCCCTGGGCGCACCCTCCACCCTCGTGGGGCCCACGTTGCTCCACCGACGTACTTCTTCCTCCTATATATACCTACGTACCCCCAAACCAACAGAAGCATCCACGAAAACCTAATTCCACCGCTGCAACCTCTTTACCCGTGAGATCCCATCTTGGGGCCTTTTCCGGCATTCTGCCGGAGGAGGAATTGATCACGGAGGGCTTCTACATCAACACCATAGCCTCTCCGATGATGTGTGAGTAGTTTACGTCAGACCTTCGGGTCCATAGTTATTAGCTAGATGGCTTCTTCTCTCTCTTTGGATCTCAATACAAAGTTCTCCACGATTCTCGTGGAGATCTATTCGATGTAATCTTCTTTGGCGGTGTGTTTGTTGAGACCGATGAATTGTGGGTTTATGATCAAGTTTATCTATGAACAATATTTGAATCTTCTCTGAATTCTTTTATATATGATTGGTTATCTTTGCAAGTCTCTTCGAATTATCAGTTTGGTTTGGCCTACTAGATTGATCTTTCTTGCAATGGGAGAAGTGCTTAGCTTTGGGTTCAATCTTGCGGTGTCCTTTCCCAGTGACAGCAGGGGCAGCAAGGCACGTATTGTATTGTTGCCATCGAGGATAACAAGATGGGGTTTATATCATATTGCATGAGTTTAACCCTCTACATCATGTCATCTTACTTAAAGCATTACTCTGTTCTTTTGAACTTAATACTCTAGACGCATGCTGGATAGCGGTCGATGTGTGGAGTAATAGTAGTAGATGCAGGCAGGAGTCGGTCTACTTGTCACGGACGTGATGCCTATATACATGATCATACCTAGATATTCTCATAACTATGCTCAATTCTATCAATTGCTCAACAGTAATTTGTTCACCCACCGTAATACTTATGCTCTTGAGAGAAGCCACTAGTGAAACCTATGGCCCCCGGGTCTATTTTCCATCATATTAATCTTCCAACACTTAGCTATTTTTATTGCCTTTTATTTTACTTTGCATCTTTATTATAAAAATACCAAAAATATTATCTTATCATATCTATCAGATCTCACTTTCGTAAGTGACTGTGAAGGGATTGATAACCCCTTTATTGCGTTGGTTGCGAGGTTTTTATTTGTTTGTGTAGGTGCGAGGGACTTGAGCATGGCCTCCTACTGGATTGATACCTTGGTACTCAAAAACTTAGGGAAATACTTACGCTACTTTGCTGCATCACCCTTTCCTCTTCAAGGGAAAACCAACGCAGTGCTCAAGAGGTAGCAGTCCGTAACTTGAGGACTATCCTCATTGCTGCATAGAAGAATTACGTCCTGGAAGCACCGCTAGGTGCAAGATCCGCTGTAGGAGCAACACCAGACATTGTGAACGCCTGGCAGAGCAAAGCTGATGACTACTCAATAGTTCAGTGTGCCATGTTTTACGGCTTAGAACCGGGACTTCAACGACGTTTTGAACGTCATGGAGCATATGTGATGTTCCAGGAGTTGAAGTTAATATTTCAAGCAAATGTCCGGATTGATAGATATGAAGTCTTCAACAAGTTCTACAGCTGCAAAATGGAGGAGAATAGTTCTGTCAGTGAACATATACTCAAAATGTCTGAGTACAACAATCACTTGACTCAACTGGGAGTTAATCTTCCGGTTGATAGTGACATTGGCAGAGTTCTTCAATCACTGCCACCAAGCTAGAAAAGCTTCGTGATGAACTATAATATGCAAGGGATGGATAAGACAATTCCGGAGCTCTTCGCAATGCTAAAGGCTGCGGAGGTAGAAATGAAGAAGGAGCATCAAGTGTTGATGGTCAACAAGACCACTAGTTTCATGAAAAAGGGCAAAGGGAAGAAGGGGAACTTAAAGAAGAACGGCAAGCAAGTTGCTGCTCAAGTAAAGAAGCCCAAGTCTGGACCTAAGCATGAGACTGAGTGCTTCTACTACAAAGGGACTGGTCACTGGAAGTGGAACTGCCCCAAGTATTTGGCGGATAAGAAGGATGGAAAAGTGAAAGGTATATTTGATATACATGTTATTGATGTGTACCTTACTAATGCTCGTAGTAGCGCCTGGGTATTTGATACTGGTTCTGTTGCTCATACTTGCAACTCGAAACAGGGGCTACGGATTAAGCGAAGGTTGGCTAAGGACGAGGTGACGATGCGCGTGGGAAATGGTTCCAAAGTCGATGTGATCGCCGTCGGCACGCTACCTCTACATCTACCTTTGGGATTAGTTTTAGACCTGAATAATTGTTATTTGGTGCCAACGTTAAGCATGAACATTATATCTGGATCTTGTTTGATGTGAGACGGTTATTCATTTAAATCAAAGAATAATGGTTGTTCTATTTATATGAGTAATATCTTTTATGGTCATGCACCCTTGATGAGTGGTCT
Source organism: Triticum aestivum (assembly GCF_018294505.1). Classification (NCBI taxonomy): domain Eukaryota; kingdom Viridiplantae; phylum Streptophyta; class Magnoliopsida; order Poales; family Poaceae; genus Triticum; species Triticum aestivum. The sequence goes on from NC_057799.1 coordinate 437,238,549, forward strand.
ATTTTTGTTGAATCTCGATAGTAGTGATACACATATTCATAGTATTGAAGCCAAAAGATATAAGTTCAATAATGATAGTGCAACTTATTTGTGGCACTGCCGTTTAGGTCATATTGGTGTAAAGCGCATGAAGAAACTCCATGCTGATGGGCTTTTGGAATCACTTGATTATGAATCACTTGATGCTTGCGAACCATGCCTCATGGGCAAGATGACTAAAACTCCGTTCTCCGGAACTATGGAGCGAGCAACAGACTTATTGGAAATAATACATACTAATGTATGCGGTCCGATGAGTGTTGAGGCTCGCGGCGGGTATCGTTATTTTCTGACCTTCACCGATGATTTGAGCAAATATGGGTATATCTACTTGATGAAACATAAGTCTGAAACATTTGAAAAGTTCAAAGAATTTCAGAGTGAAGTGGAAAATCATCGTAACAAGAAAATAAAGTTTCTACGGTCTGATCGTGGAGGAGAATATTTGAGTTACGAGTTTGGTCTTCATTTGAAACAATGCGGAATAGTTTCGCAACTCACGCCACTCGGAACACCACTGCGTAATGGTGTGTCCGAACGTCGTAACCGCACTTTATTAGATATGGTGCGATCTATGATGTCTCTTACTGATTTACCGCTATCGTTTTGGGGTTATGCTTTAGAGACGGCTGCATTCACGTTAAATAGGGTACCATCTAAATCCATTGAGATGACACCATATGAACTGTGGTTTGGCAAGAAACCCAAGTTGTCGTTCCTTAAAGTTTGGGGCTGCGATGCTTATGTGAAAAACCTTCAACCTGATAAGCTCAATCCCAAATCGGAGAAATGTGTCTTCATAGGATACCCAATAGAGACTGTTGGGTACACCTTCTATCACAGATCTGAAGGCAAGATATTCATTGCTAAGAATGGATCCTTTCTATAGAAGGAGTTTCTCTCGAAAGAAGTGAGTGGGAGGAAAGTAGAACTTGATGAGGTAAATGTACCTACTCCCTTATTCGAAAGTAGTTCATCACATAAATCAGTTCCAGTGATTCCTACACCAATTAGTGAGGAAGCTAATGATGATGATCATGAAACTTCTCATCAAGTTACTACCGAACCTCGTAGGTCACCCAGAGTAAGATCCGCACCAGAATGGTACGGTAATCCTATTCTGGAGGTCATGTTACTTGACCATGACGAACTTACGAACTATGAGGAAGCGACGATGAGCCCAGATTCCGCGAAATGGCTTGAGGCCATGAAATCTGAGATGGGATCCATGTATGAGAACAAAGTGTGGACTTTGGTTGACTTGCCCGATGATCGGCAAGCCATAGAGAATAAATGGATCTTCAAGAAGAAGACTGACGCTGACGGTAATGTTACTGTCTACAAAGCTCGACTTGTTGCGAAAGGTTTTCGACAAGTTCAAGGAGTTGACTACGATGAGACCTTCTCACCCGTAGCGATGCTTAAGTCCGTCTGAATCATGTTAGCAATTGCCGCATTTTATGATTATGAAATTTGGCAAATGGATGTCAGAACTGCATTCCTTAATGGATATCTTAAAGAAGAGTTGTATATGATGTAACCAGAAGGTTTTGTCGATCCAAAAGGTGCTAACAAAGTGTGCAAGCTCTAGCGATCCATTTATGGACTGGTGCAAGCATCTCGGAGTTGGAATATACGCTTCGATAGTGTGATCAAAGCATATGGTTTTATACAGACTTTTGGAGAAGCCTGTATTTACAAGAAAGTGAGTGGGAGCTCTGTAGCATTTCTGATATTATATGTGGATGACATATTGTTGATCAGAAATGATACGGAATTTCTGGAAAGCATAAAAGGATACTTGAATAAGAATTTTTCAATGAAAGATCTCGGTGAAGCTGCTTATATATTGGGCATCAAGATCTATAGAGAAAGATCAATACACTTAATAGGACTTTCACAAAGCACATACCTTGATAAAGTTTTGAAGAAGTTCAAAATGGATCAAGCAAAGAAAGGGTTCTTGCCTGTGTTACAAGGTGTGAAATTGAGTCAGACTCAATGCCAGACCACTGCAGAAGATACAGAGAAAATGAAAGTCATTCCCCATGCTTCAACCATAGGTTCTATCATGTATGCAATGCTGTGTACCAGACCTGATGTGTGCCATGCTATTAGTTTAGCAGGGAGGTACCAAAGTAATCCAGGAGTGGATCACTGGACAGCGGTCAAGAACATCCTGAAATACCTGAAAAGGACAAAGGATATGTTTCTCGTTTATGGAGGTGACAAAGAGCTCATCATAAATGGTTATGTCGATGCAAGCTTTGACACTGATCCGGATGACTCTAAGTCACAAACCGGATACGTATTTATATTGAACGGTGGAGCTGTCAGTTGATGCCGTTCTAACCAAAGCGTCATGGCGGGATCTACGTGTGAAGCAGAGTACATAGCTGCTTCAGAAGCAGCGAATGAAGGAGTCTGGATGAAGGAGTTCATATCCGATCTAGGTGTCATACCTAGTGCATCGGGTCCAATGAAAATCTTTTGGGACAATACTGGAGCAATAACCTTGGTGAAGGAATCCAGATTTCACAAGAGAACCAAACACATCAAGAGACGCTTCAATTCCATCCGCGATCAAGTCAAGGAGGGAGACATAGAGATTTGCAAGATACATACGGATCTGAATATTGCAGACCCGTTGACTAAGCCTCTCTCACGAGCAAAACATGATCAGCACCAAGACTCCATGGGTGTTAGAATCATCACTATGTAATCTAGATTATTGACTCTAGTGCAAGTAGGAGACTGAAGGAAATATGCCCTAGAGGAAATAATAAAGTTGTTACTTATATTTCCTTATATCATGATAAATGTTTATTATTCATGCTAGAATTGTATCAACCGGAAACTTAGTACATGTGTGAATACATAGACAAACAGAGTGTCCCTAGTATGCCTCTACTTGACTAGCTCCTTAATCAAAGATGGTTAAGTTTCCTAGCCATAGACATGTGTTGTCATTTGATGAACGGGATCACATCATTAGAGAATGATGTGATGGACAAGACCCATCTGTTAGCTTAGTACTATGATCGTTTAGTTTATTGCTATTGCTTTCTTCATGACTTATACATGTTCCTATGACTATGATATAATGCAACTCCTGAATACCGGAGGAACACTTAGTGTACTATCAAATATCACAACGTAACTGGGTGATTATAAAGATGCTCTACAGGTGTCTCCGATGGTGTTTGTTGAGTTGGCATAGATCGAGATTAGGATTTGTCACTCCGAGTATCGGAGAGGTATCTCTGGGTCCTCTCGGTAATGCACATCACTATAAGCCTTGCAAGCAATGTGACTAATGAGTTAGTGCGGGATGATGCATTATGGAACGAGTAAAGAGACTTGCCGGTAACGATATTGGACTAGGTATGGTGATACCGACGATCGAATCTCAGGCAAGTAACATACCGATGACAAAGGGAACAACGTATCTTGTTATGCGGTTTGACCGATAAAGATCTTCGTAGAATATGTAGGAGCCAATATGAGCATCCAGCTTCCGCTATTGGTTATTGACCGGAGATGTGTCTCGGTCATGTCTACATAGTTCTCGAACCCGTAGGGTTCGCACGCTTAACGTTCGATGACGATTTGTATTATGAGTTTATGTGATTTGATGACCGAAGGTTGTTCGGAGTCCTAGATGAGATCACAGACATGACGAGGAGACTCGAAATGGTCGAGACATAATGATTCATATATTGGATGGCTACATTCGGACACCGGAATGGTTCGGGTCGTTTCGGATAAGTTTCGGAGTAACGGGGGTTACCGGAACCCCCCGGGAAGTTATTGGGCCTCATGGGCCTTGTAGTGGAAGAGAGGAGGCAGGGCAAGGAGTGGCGCCCCCCCGAGACCCTTCGAGAAACTGTGTGTGATGCAATGATCGCAAACGGTGGTGTAGGAAAACCGTCAGAAATGTATAAAACGTTTGCGATTGCGGATGCATCAAACACGGTTCAGGTTTTAGTTGCGTGTGCGGTGAAGGGCATACGGTTCAGTTCAATTAACTGTTTATGATGAGGAGGAACAAAAGAAATGGGCAGCCAGATGAAGGTGTGTACGATGTACAGCATACGGTTCACTCGGATGAACTGTTTGTGATTAGGCAACACAAAAGAAACGGACAGCCCGATCAAGGTGTGTGCGGTGTACAGCATACGGTTCACTCAGATGAACTGTTTGTGATTAGGCAAGAGAACAAAAACGGTTCAATATAACAAGATGTGTGTGATACGTGGCAAACAGGTATGTAATCAGAAATATGTGTGAAGACCGATAATAACGCAAACGATTGCTTCTAATAAGACGTATGTGATATGCTCTGTCTACACAACAACTATTGGCCATTGTGGGACGGGCGGTCATCCGGATACGCCATAAGGATGTGAAGATGCATTCCTATCAGCAAGGACTAGCTGTTCCACCAGTAGCTCATGTAAGAAAACTATCAAGTTAAGTGTGCTCAGGCTGGAGCAGCCATCGGATGGTTGACTGGATGGGAAGTTGTGTCGATGTTAAATTAGGAGATGGGATGGGTCATTTCGGTCAAATGACCAAAATGCCCCATTCCCTTAGCTAATTTAACCTCGAGGTCCTTGTTTTTTATTTTTTTATTTTTTAACACATGTTAAAGAAGGTCTACCTCATTACTTTTTGACAATGTGCGATACGTGGCATACAGTTGATCCATCAGACCTATTTGTGATGGAATAGGCCGTGTGTGTTGTGGGCAAACGCTTGCTAGTATTCAACCGTTTGGGATTGATGAATTCATCACCGACGGGTTCCCTAGTGTGGTCCGTGTTCATCTGATCATCATCTACTTCTTGTGCTAGCTCGGTGCTAAGTTTTCATTAATTTATGCCGTTTTATGAACACGCCACTGTTTCTCGCCATTTCCTCACCTGTCTCCCGCCACCCTGCTATATTGCGCATAGGGGGCGCGCGACGCACGGAGGCGACAAGCGCAGCCTGTAGCACATCCACCTTTTCCAAGCATGCCAACCCACCAAAGCGCCGCCTCTGCCATCAACCTCGTCGACGAGGAAAACGAGCAGGCGCCACGGCCCGTCGAGGCCGAGGCGCTCCCCGGCAACGCGATGGACGACGCCATGATGCGCGTCATCGCCAGGGTTGAGCAGACCTTTGGCGCATGGCGCTTGAGCGCCGCGGATCAAGATAGGCATGTCAGCGCCGACAGGCTGCAGCTCGCCGCACAACGTGATCGATGGCGCGCTGCAGAGCAAGCTAGGCGCGTCCGCGCCAATAGGCTGCGGCTCGCCGCACGGCGAGACCGTTGGAGCACCGTAGAGCGAGAGGCGCGGTGCGCCGCATAGCAAGAGCGGATCCATCGGCGCTTTCCTGTCGACACGGCGTCGCAGCTGGGTACACGTCCCGTCAGTACCCCCATTCCTCGCCAGGAGTGGGCAGAGGCCCTCAGCGCCGTACTTGCACCAGAGGCCGGCCGCGCCGTACTTGCACCGGACGCCCGCTGCACCGTTCGCAATGGTGCCGCCGTTCGCCTTATCCGCGGCCCGCTGGATGCCAACGCGCTGGTCCGTAGGCTCGACCGCCTCGTTGGCCCAGGTGTCCACCTAGGCGCAGTAGAGGAACATGGCCGTCGCATCCTCGAGCTGGTGATCTCCGATGAAATAGCCAACGTGGAGCTCGAGATCGCGCTCCAGATGTACCACGAGCGTCGACCGCTTGGACGAACGCCTGCACGAGTTCAGGCAGAGCCAAGAGCTACCCTAGGCAGGGGCTGCTGGTCATGGTCTCATGGACGCTTTTTATTTTGAAAAGTCGTTTCGACGTGGATATCTTTGTATTCACAACAATTATAGTATTGCTCTGTTTCAATGTGTGTACTCTGTTTTCCATTCTTATATGTTCTGTTTTAATGTGTGTATATACGCTTTCCATTCCATATATGTGGATGATAACAGCTAGATTCAAATTAGTATACAAAAACAGATAGAAAATGGAATTCATAATATATATATTAATTGTTCATTAGATCATCACAGAATATATATATATATAAATATATAAAAATAAATAAATAAATATATATATATATATATAATATCATCACATATACGTGATGATACTTAACTACTAGGTACAATGCATAAAATTGAAAACGAACAATACTAAAACTAATAATCCCTCCTGGGGCCAGTATTCCGGCAGCCCCTCGCCAGCAGCTCCCTGGTGCGCGGCGTCTTTCTAGTGCGGAGGCAGTACTCCGACTCCTCCGCCTCACAGCCTTGACATACCGATCTGCCTCCTGCTGGCGGACGCGCGCGGCCGATCTTGCCATTTCGTTGGGCGCCCACCGGAGCTCCTCGTCGGTGGCACGCCGGAGCTTATCGGCCCACCTCCACTCAGCGACGAGGCGCCCGGCACCTATGACCTTCCTCGCGAAGTACCCATCTTCATACACCTCCTCGGCACGACGACGCACCCGCCCCCAAAGCTCCGCCGCCTCCTTTTTCCAGGCGGCATAACGGGCTTCACAGGCCGCCTGGTACCTGGCTTCATCCTCCGCTATCTCCTTCTTGAACGCCACTTGCCTGGCTTTCTCAGCCGGCGGCAGCGACTTTCACAAACAAAGATTGTACTGGCCCTAAAACCAACCCAAAGTTGGGGGGTCCGGCGTAACCTCGTCAGGCGGCGTGTAGGGGTCCTCGTCGCTGCTAATCGACTGAGCGTCCTCGGGGGGCGGCGACTCCTCGTCGGCGCGTGGGCAGACCGGCGACGCCATGGCAGAGATTTGAGAGAGAGAGAGAGGGCGAGCGAGGGGAGGATGTAGATGAGAATGCAGGCGGGACGACGTGAGCAAGGTAGTATTTATTGGCGGCCGGAATCTAGATCGACGGGGATAGTACACACGCTGGTCGCTGAAATTTACGAGTACTGTAGTTTGAATTACACACAATTCCCACATCAAATCCGTATGTCAACATAATAGCTGACGGTTTTCAATACAGAACCGTGTCTGATTAATGATCCCCGCCAATCACCTACCAAGCCTCAAGCCGCGAGATAGAGTGCCAATCGTGTGGGGGCCAGTTATCTTGCCAGATCTTTACATTTTTTTTGAACACCAGATATTTACATCGTCTGATGATTTTTTAACTCGCACACAAGTACACAAAAATATGATTTTTCAAACCGTTTTGGTTAGGCGTTGCATGTAAATGTAGTTCAAATTTTAATTACGGTCATTAAATGGTTAGAAAATCACTTAAATGTCTTTAAAAGGTCAAATGACCCCTCAAAATTTCCAAATTTTCACATGACAGTTGTATTAGCGCACGTTAAACGTTGGAAAAAAAAATCAAGGCCGTAAGAGGAAGCTATCTCCCGTCCGTCAGCAAACATGCATTGTTCCCTCTCGGAACCATGAACCTTCTAGTGAGTTGCTCCGGTTTGTGAGGGGTGTGTGTCCAAACTTTCGTCAAACAGGCCAAATTTTTTTACCACATCATCTTGGTGGCATGACATTAAATCAAGCAAGCTTTCATGTTTTTCTGATCATTTTTTAATTTTTTGGAATTAAAATGCCATGGCATGCACTCCATGCATGTGCCCATGCCTTGACACCAATATGTTTGAAAATTCCTTTGAATCTACTGCACATGGAATTAACTCGCACACAAGTACACAAAAATATGATTTTTTTAAACCGTTTTGGTTAGGCGTTGCATGTAGATGTAGTTGAAATTTGAATTATGGTCATTAAATGGTTAGAAAATCACTTAAATGTCTTTAGAAGGTCATGACCCCTGAAATTTACCAAATTTTCACATGACAGTTGCACGTTAAACGTAGGAAAAAAATTGAAGGCCGTAAGAGGAAGCTATCTCCCGTTTGTCATCAAACATGCATTGTTCCCTCTCGGAACAACGAACCTTCTAGCGAGTTGTTCCGGTTTGTGAGGGGTGTGTGTCCAAACTTTTGTCAAAATGCCAATTTCTTTACCACATCATCTTGGTGGCATGACATTACATCAACCAAGGTTTCATGTGTTTCTGATTTTTTTGGGATTAAAATGCCATGCCACTCCATGCATACGTATTCATGCATATGTGTCCATGTTGTGATACAAATATGTTTGAAAATTCCTTCTAGTTTACTGCACATGGAATTAACTCGCACACAAGTACATAAATATGATTTTTCAAACCGTTTTGGTTACGCGTTGCATGTAGATGTAGTTCAAATTTGAATTACGGTCATTAAATGACTAGAAAATCACTTAAATGTCTTTAAAAGGTCAAATGATCCCTAGAATTTTCAAAATTTCACATTACAGTTGTAGTAGTGCACGTTAGACGTTGAAATTTTTTTGAAGGCCGTAAGAGGAAGCTATCTCCCGTTCGTCATCAAACATCCATTGTTCCCTCTCGGAACCATGAGCCTTGTAGTGAGTTGCTCCGGTTTGTGAGGGGTGTGTGTCCAAACTTTGGTCAAACATGCCAATTTTTTTACCACATCATCTTGGTGGCATGACATTACATCAACCAAGGTTTCATGTGTTTCTGATTTTTTTTAATTTTTTGGAATTAAAATGCCATGTCACTCCATGCTTAATTGTGTCATAGCCATTAGACCAATATGTTTGAAATTCCTTCCAATTTACTACACATGGAATTAAATCGCACACAAGTACACGAAATATGAGTTTTCAAACCGTTATGGTTAGCTGTTGCATGTATATGTAGTTCAAATTTCAATTACAGTCATTAAATGGCTATAAAATCACTTAAATGTCTTAGAAGGTCAAATGACCCCTGAAATTTTCCAAAATTTGACATGACAGTTGTATTAGTACTACAAAATTTCTCGTTCATTTAAAACACCATCCATTGGCACTTTATTCCAAATTCGTCTTTCACAGCTAATAAAAAATATCTACAACATCACACATAGTTGTTTTCTAGGAACCGTTTGCGATGAAAATATCTGGGTCTATTTAAGTCTCCCTCCTTAAGCTTCGCCGGCTCGTCTGCTCTAGTGTCGGCAACCCCCGAATCCACGAATCCCGATCCCCATTCCCGCACCCCCTTCTTGCAAAGATGACGCCGTGGAAACGCTTCGTGAAGGCCCGTACGATGGGCGCGTCCCACCCGAGCACCGGCGCCTACGCCGAGAGTGCTGCCGCATCCGCATTGAGCGCGGTCGCTTCTGCCGAGAGGGCGTCTGCAGCAGCCGACAGGGCAGCTACAGCAGCCGAGACGGCTACAGCTGTTGCTGCAACGGCGGCTGCAAACGCTGAGAGCGCTCGAGCTGTCGTCCGTGCCGCTGATGTCGCCCTGGCCCAGGTCGAGGCCATCCACGCCAAGATCGAGGATGCACATGCCAAGATATTCCAGGCCACCTCAGACTCCAGCATGCAACCCACGTCTGAAAAGGCGGCGGTGGACATGGAGCACCTGCTTCCTCATGAGGTCGCCGAGCGGGAGCTGGAGATGCAGGAGGCGGTGGAGATCGAGGAGCGCCGGGAGGAGGAGTTGCACGTGGCCGAGGTCGAGGTAGAGAAGAGTCTGTCCGTCGAGGAATCGGCGATGGAGTACCAACGCGAGCTCTGGCGTAGCCACTACTACGAGTACTACAACCTTGAGGGCGGCGCCGAGGACGAGGACGAGGATGAGGATAAGGACGAGGACGCGGTCGACTTCAGCAGGGGGGACGCGGAGTCCACCAACGGCGGCATGTCACCTGGACAAGTCATCGACGTCTCATCTCACACCGACGATGCATAGGCCGGCGCGGCGGCGGATTTTTAATTATGTATACATAGGCTTTGTTTTTATTGCTGGTCTTTTGTTAGAGCAATGTTTAGGTCAACTGGATCTGTGTAATTCCTAAAATTTCTCGATTCAGTAAGTGTGGTCTGTCCGCTGTACGCTCTTTTGTGTGCCCAAATTAGCAAGCGATGTTAAATTATGCAATGACGTACCCGGGGAAATTTCCACAAAAATTTGAATTATCAAACTCACCCCATGCGCGTAAAGCAGAAGAATCGTTTGCGATGCACACAATCGTTCAAAGTGAATGGTCCGGCGGCACCGCGCGCGTTCAAAGTGAATGTGCCCATGCCTTGAGACCAAAATTTAAATTATCAAACTCATCCCATGCGCGTAAAGCAGAAGAATCGTTTGTGATGCACACAATCGTTCAAAGTGAATGGTCCGGCGGCACCGCGCGAAAAGTTTCCCTCCACATTTCCAAAATTTTGGCCTACCGCCAAAATATCTACCCTCGCCCCCTTCCCCACCCCCTTTTCTCCCCGACCACAAGTCACATTTCCCCTGTTTCCTCCTTCCTTCCTTCCTTGCTAAGCTATAGCCGATTCCTCGCTCTCGCCGTCTCGCATCCTACCGCCGGGGTCGCCATGATCTTCTTCAAAGACATCTCCAGCGATTCCTCCTCCGGCGACTACTCCTTCACCACCCGGGTATGCCTCTCTTCTCTCTCTCAGGCTATGACTTGGAATGAAGGATTTTTACCCGGATGTCGATTTGAGTCGTTTCTTCCTCTGGTAGCTCCCTAAGACCATCAGTGGCAATGAATGGAGCGGGGCGGCTGAAGATCTATCTGCTTGTTGTCACCATCAATCTCCATGCATGAAGCTACTTGCGTTTGATTCTGTGGACACTGGGAGGAAGTTTCTGGCATGTGCAGAGAAGGTTAGACCCTCTTCCGTTGTTACAAATCATTTGTTAGATGTGATTCAGACACTGTCAAGTCCCAACCCATTCATACCACACCTTCAACCAAATGCATCCTAAGACAGTGTCACAGTTTGTACCTAGTATCTTAAATTGTTGCCATCTCATCAGCGGTGCCATTAGAAAATTATTTGGCACCGCTTCAGCAGTTTGTGCAGCCAACTTTGGTCCACACATCCGAGCAGCCAAGCAGTAAAATACTAAATCTTTATGGCACGAAGGAACTGGGCATCAGAGCAACTACGTGCTCCGGAGTCCGGGTCCCTGATTTTTTTCCGCTGCATCGGCTCGCCAGTTCAGGGCACCGGTGCGAGATGTAGCAACAGTTGTCTTTACACCAGTTTTGGCATACATACTAGATGTCCTTAGTGCTATTAGTTCTATGTTACTAAATTTGTGCATGTACACACCTGTTAGTATCAATTTGCTGTCATCCAAACACTGTCGCTATGCTGTTGCAGTTATATTTACCTTCCTCATAAAATGTTCAATTTGTTATTTATTGTACATGAGTAAGAACTTGTAGCGTCGTTGTAGTTAATTATAGCTTCTGATGTTCCAGAATTTGGTTGTTATCTCAGTACCAATTATTTCATTTGCACATTGATCTTTTTGAGAAGATATGTCATAATTAACATGTTTCTTCAGTTTTTGAAAATAAGCATTGGTGATTTTCTATGTTGCTATAAACCCATTTCCCCTACAATTGTTACTATCTAGTTTTAAATATTATAGGATGAACGGAAGTGTTCTTACTTGGAGTGGGTTGATCAAGAGTGGCCACAGTCTTTGAAGATGTGCCTAATGAAGCTCTGGAGCATGTATGAGGAAATGAACACAGCTAGGCTTAGACAAAGTCTTATCAACGTTGAAGCATATTTCAAGATGCGGGATAAAAAGTTGAAGGTGGAGAATGAGCTCAGATTTTTTAAATCAGACTTTGCTAAGATGGTGTTGGCGAAGGAGGAGGCACTTTCCCAGTTGGCCCGTGCAAAATGGTTTCTTACTGAACTGAAAGCAGAGGTGGATAAGACGAGCCTGGATGATCTCGATTAGGGAAATGAATATATTGTTCTTATGAAGTTGAACTAGCTATATGTTGTATTGTGCTGTTTTCATGTAGCTACCTTACTGTGATGTTATAATATATTTATGTGCCTGATATGAAATTGGCAAACAACTGTTCGATATGAAATGTGAATTTGCGTAATACTAGAATTATTAATTGTAAACTAATAAACCTGCTAAATGTGTCATGGACCTTTGCAAACGGTTCTAGCAGGAAAAGCGCTTGCGATGGATAGCCCAATGCCACACAGTTTTCTTCATCAAATCGTGTGTGATATAGTTGATAAAAGCAAACGGTTAACCAAGGAAGACCGTGTGTGATAGTTACACCTTTCACAAACGAGCCTACACATAAAACTGTGTGGGATTTATGTCCGAACGGAAACGTTTTCCCTGGATTGACTGTGTGAGATCTACATAAGAACGGAAATGTATTCCTTGGATTGACTGTGTGTGATATACATACGAACGGAAATGTTTTTCTGGGATTCACCGTGTGGGATGTACATACCTACGGAAATGATTTTCTCGGATTACCGTGTGGGATGTACATACCTACGGAAATGATTTTCTCGGATTACCGTGTGGGATGTACATACCTATGGAAATGATTAGGTTTTGATGCCCCACCCGATCGCACACGGCCCCAGCCTGGGTCCCAGGAGGGCCTATCCCCGACGATTTCTGGGTCATGTGGGAAGGACACCCTATCGCACACACTCACTTGGCGACGGTTCCAAATGCCGTCGCGGAAAGGGGTCAAAAACCGTTTGCTTAGGACCGACGCGCACCAGTGCCCCTAGCCCAAACCGAATTGGACTAGGGTTGGGGGGCGCGGCCCCCCTTTCCTTCTCTCCTCCTCCTCCTTCCCCCTTCTCCTTATGGGAATATGAAAGGGGGGATCCTACTTGGAGTAGGACTCTCCCCCCCTTGGGCGCGCCACCCTTGGCCGGCCTCCTCCTCCCTCCCTCCTTTATATACGTGGGGAAGGGAGCACCCTAGAACACACAAGTTGATCTTTTAGCCGTGTGCGGTGCCCCCCTCCACAGAAAAACACCTCGGTCATATCGTCGTAGTGCTTAGGCGAAGCCCTGTGCCGGTAACTTCTTCATCACCGTCGCCACGCCGTCGTGCTGACGGAACTCTCCCTCGGCCTCAACTGGATCAAGAGTACGAGGGGCATCATCGAGGTGAATGTGTGCTGAACACGGAGGTGCCGTACGTTCGGTGCTAGGATCGGTTGGATCGTGAAGACGTACGACTACATCAAACGCGTTGATAAACGCTTCCGCTTTTGGTCTACGAGGGTACATGGACACACTCTCCCCGCTCGTTGCTATGCTTCTCCTAGATAGATCTTGCGCGATCGTAGGCAATTTTTTTTAAATACTATGTTACCCAACATAACTCAGTGGCTATGCTGCCCATGAAAGCACTTGAAATTTCGGCTTGGCGTGTTGGAGGTATGCCCTAGAGGCAATCATGTATGATGATATTTCCTATGTGTTTATGAATAAAGATAGTCCTTGGACATTATCAGTGATGTGTATCAGCAAGTACGTGACTTGTTTGTGGGACTATGCATTATATGATGACTGTCCTAAAAGGTCCCTAGTCGAAAGAGCTGTGTGGATGCACAGCCGACTAGACGAGCATATGACACGGTCGATGGCTTGGTCTCACTAGCCATGGAGCATTGGATGCTAACCGGATAATATGGACTCGGAAGGATCTGGTCGGATTCGACGCAGTCGGATCCGAGTTGAGATAAGGTCCGAGTCAGGCAGACCCAACTATGAGACGCAGGGATATGTCATCTGTGAGTCTCTAGTACAACATACGTTCTATGTCCTAAGACCTGAGCTGGCGCATGTACTCGGGATGGTGACAGACTTGCTTTGGGCCAACCAAACGCTACTCCGTGACTGGGTAGTTACAAAGGTAGGTTTCAGGCTTGTCCAGACCCATGCTGCAAGACATGGTCGAGCAAGATGGGATTTGCCCCTCCGATCAGGAGAGATATACTCTGGGCCCCTCGTGTGATCCGACCAAGATAAGCATGGCCATGTGATTAGGATTATGAGATAATCCGGTTTGTGGTTGGCATCACTGGAACGAGGAAGAGGTCGGGCTAGCACAAGGATGACAGAATCGCCTTGAGCCCAATGACATATATCATGTGGTGAAGGGAACAGAAGTGTGACACGTTGTACATGTTCTCCTAACCAGCTTCATCGGACACTTGGAGTCGGCACTACCGACTAATTGAGTCAGATGTGATCTGACTCACGACCAAGTGAACGAGAACCTAAGGGGTCACGCGCTTAAGAGAAGGAACCTGTGAGGCCCGGTCCGACTCACGAGTTAAAAAGTGGTCCTACTCGGATTCGGATCCAGGCCGAATAGACTTTGGGCTTTAGGATCCATGCGAGGCCCAAGTGTTGAGTCCACGACGGATGCCTATATAAAGTGGGGTTGCAGCACAGTCATGTTTTTGATCGCTTCGGCGCTGTCACTAGCTAGGGTTTGCACATGTTGCGAATAGCCACCTCCACGCGTCGACGACTGTGTGATCGGACCTAGCAGTCCGCCGCACGGTGTTCCTCCTACATGTGCGGATACCGTTAGAGGTGGTACACCTGTGCCGCTCCGGCGAGCCTGTACGTGGGAACCGGCAACCGGCTGTTCAAGGGAGATCGGACGAGGAGGAGACGATCCACGCGGACGCGCTGCCCCAACTCTTCTTTCGCTGCATGGCACTGCGCGTCTAGTGGTAAAAAACTTTGATCCATCTCCCGTAGCATGTTCTTGGTTGTTCTGCGCGTAGGAAAATTTTATTTGCAGTTGACGCACCCTACCGTAGATCCCAACATGGCGGCCTATGAAAGCCTTATTTTTTCTTATTTGTTATTTTCTCTAAACATTGTTTGGATTCATACCCTTGTTCCATATTAACATATGGTTTAAAACAATTCGGGCCATGTAGCCTTAATCCTTATGACTCATATTTGAGCATATCTGGGGTTTTGTTAACCCATTCTGGCTTTGGACGTTAAGTTGCCAGTATACTTTGATTGCGCAATTGGAGTTATGCGCTATAAGTCTTTGGGCTGTCACCCTCACTAGGTATGGCGATGTAAGCCGGCAGTGTGAAACAATGTCACAGGTATGTTTTTACTTGTTATATAAATATGCGAGGTTTGATAACCCGCCCTGGTTATACACTTTAAAGGTCGCCAGAAAATATTTTGTTGGGCATTATGACCCGCCCTCGTGTAACCCGCCAGGGCATATGTTGTTTGTTATGTGTGCAGGAACATTGCAAAATAATATTCCTTGCTAACTTGTTAAAGGCACATAGAAAATGCGCTAGCAGTTTGAAGTTTAAAACATGCACGATGGCATGGCAGATCATGGTTTTCACACTAGCCTATTACAAGTCTCTCCAAGGCCCAAATTGATTAAACTGTTTTTCAAGAGAAAAACACTATGCTACAGTTTAAGAGCCGCCCCTTGAGTCAGTTGTTCAGGGCTTGGCGTGTTGAAGACTCCGGGTCATCTAGCACTGGTTCTTCTTCTTCATCATCATCCATTGGCTGGAAGTCAGATTTGGCCCAGTTGATCCCAGTCAAACCTTTAAATATAGCTTCATCATCTATAAGGGTCGATGGATCAATATCGGGAGCAAAGGTGTGCTTACGTGTCGGTGGGATGAGATCCATGGCATCATGAACCGGCACTGATATTCTTGAGTTTTCTTTGGTTTAAGCCGCCTGATATTTTGACAAGTCAGTCTCCTCAGCTAGCTTGCTTGCCAAAGGGCGCATTTCCCTTACACACTTGGTGAAATCTGTCGCTTCGAAGGGAGACCCGTCCTCTTTCAAGCTTGGGTAACCGGTGGCCAAATCTTCTGGGTCCAGTTCTGCTTGCCATGCCTTTGCCCGTCTCAGCGCGGTGATGGCACCGGCTCTGGCGGCTGATCGCTTCAGCTCTTCCACTCTTTGCGGCAGCACAGATAATTTCTCCAGCACTTCCTTGATGAGTGAAGGTGGTTGCTTTTTATGCGAGATAGCAGATATAGCCCGTTGAGCGCCGGTGTATAACTGTTCCACAAGGGTGTATGCAGCTTTAAGCTTCACACTCATGTCTTGACCCAGGTTGGAACTTCTGGGGCCTGCATCAGCAAAAGATATTGATAAGCCGGCTGATGATTGTTATACATTAGTGGTGAAAGATTGAAGTACAATATTACTTACCAAAGATGGTGGCTGTCATGCTATTAATCTGATGCTTCAAGCCGAATAACTCATCAGTCACCGGCTTAAGAGCAGCCTCAGCTTCTTCAGCTCTTTTCAACAGAGCCGCCTTCTCTGTATCCCAGCTGGTCCTCTCAGCACCGAAATCCTTTTTCAACTTCTCTGTTTCTTCCAAAACAGTTTTCAATTCTGGTTTGGCCTTGGAAGTTTCAGATTGATGTGTTTGGATGTTCTGCCGCAGATCCACTACTTGGGATTCTTTCATACTTAATCAGCCTGCAATATACAAAGACATGCAGCATTATAATCATCTTATTTGAAGTCCCAAGCATAATACAGGTATTTTACTTGGCACTTGGGGGCTAATGTGTATTGCTCTTTTTAAGGCAAATCTTTAACGACCCGGTTAGCTTCTTCAATGGAAACCGGCTCATGGGGGCTACATATTTGGATTTGTTCATAAGTATGGTGATAAGTCCTAGCTTAGCTATGCAGCTTAAGCCGACCCTTGGGGGCTACATATGCGGATTTTAGCATTATAATTTGAAGTCCCGGCTTAACCTTCTAGTTTAAGACGGCCCTTGGGACTACTCGTTTTGATTCAGTAGAGTTCAAAATTGCTATGGAGTAGCTACAAGGTCAAAGATGCTATTTAAGTCTACAACATGTTCAATTCTTTCATATTCAGTAGACTTGGCGGCTGGCAGATATTTATATGAGAAGAATTTCAAGTGTTTTCCTCAAAGCGCTCTTTCATCAGATTGACTAAGCCGGCTTCAAAGTCACAGCTGGTATGAAGGCGGTTTAGATAACCCGCGTGAATCTCATGAGCGTTAAACTGGGCATAACCTTCCAAATCCAGTTTCCATTTGCCCTTGTCAGCAGCTGAAACTTCTTCCTTGGCGCTATGTTTTGACAAGACAGTGGGGTTGCCCGGCTTTGTATAACCAACCCCGGTGACAATAACATCTTCAACCTCTTGTTCAGCAGGCTTGATGGGACTTGGCGGCTTAGCATTGGTCGGGTTAACATCCATGGAATCCACTGTGACAATGTGTTCTTCTGGCGGTGGGTCATCAACAGCAGCGTTAAGAGTTTGATGGGAAGCTTCGGAAATCATGTGCTTCTCCGGCTCAGTGGTGTTGTCTTCACCCGGCTTACTTGTCTTCACCTTCTTGCTTGGCTTGGCTTTACCACTTGCAATGAGGCATGTAAAGATAATAGCATGGTAATTTATAAAGAGTTTAAAGGCAAACAAATCTAATGTTCTCACCCAGGAGCGATTTTGAAGAGGGGGACCTGAGTCCCAGTGGAATCACCAGATGAGGAGTGAGAAGTTCCCTGATAGTTTGAATCAGAAGGGTTAAGGGGTTGTCGAATAAGACCCGCCTTTGGAAAAGCTAAGTCAGAAATCTGTGAAACCTCTGCTCGACGCTTGCGAGGAGCCGCCGTGTTGGGTAAGCCGGAGGAGAGATTCCCACCGCCGCTGTTCCGCGTCATGCGGCGAACTTCGTGTTGCTACTTATTCAAAATAAAGTTGGGATCCAAGTAAGCTAAAGGGTGAGAAAACCTTACTTTCTGGCTCGCTTGACGAACTTGTTGGGGAACGTAGCATGCAATTTCAAAAAACTTCCTACGATCACATAAGATCTATCAAGGAGATGCATAGCAACGAGAGGGGGAGAGTGTGTCCATGTACCCTCGTAGATCAAAAGCGGAAGTGTTAGGTTAACGCGGTTGATGTAGTCGAACGTCTTCACGATCCAACCGATCTAGTACCGAACGTACGACACCTCCGAGTTCTGCACACGTTCAGCTCGATGACGTCCCTTGAACTCTTGATCCGGTAGAGGGTCGAGGGAGAGTTCCGTCAGCACGACGGCGTGGCGACGGTGTTGGTGATGTGATCCGCGCAGGGCTTCGCCTAAGCACTACAACAATATGACCGAGGTGGTAAACTATGGAGAGGGGCACCGCACACGGCTAAGAAACAACTATTGTGCTTTGGGGTGCCCCTGGCCATGTATATAAAGGAGGGGGAGGAGGAGGCCGGCGGCCATGAGGGGGTGCGCCAAGGGGGAGTCCAACTAGGATTGGGAATCCTAGTTGGACTCCCTTTCCTATTCCAAGAGGGGGAAGGAGGGAAGGAGAGGGGGAGGGAGAGGAAAGAGGTGGCCGCGCCCCCTTCCCCTAGTCCAATTCGGACTGCCCTTGGGGGGGGGGGGCGCGACACCCTATGAGCTGCCCTCTCCTACTTCCTTATGTCCCATTAAGGCCCATAACCTCCCCGGGGGGTTCCGATAACCCCTCGGTTCCCTGATAAACATCCGAAACGTCCCGAAACCTTTCCGGTGTCCGAATACCTTCGTCCAATATATCAATCTTTACCTCTCGACCATTCCAAGACTCCTCGTCATGTCCGTGATCTCATCCGGGACTCCGAACAAACTTCGGTCACCAAAACACATAAGTCACAATACAAATCGTCATCGAACGTTAAGCGTGCGGACCCTACGGGTTCGAGAACTATGTAGACATGACCGAGACACATCTCCGGTCAATAACCAATAGCGGAACCTGGATGCTCACATTGGCTCCTACATATTCTACGAAGATCTTTATCGGTCAAACCGCATAACAATATATGTTATTCCCTTTGTCATCGGTATGTTACTTGCCTGAGATTCGATCGTCGGTATCATCATACCTACTTCAATCTCGTTACCGTCAAGTCTCTTTACTCGTTCCGTAATGCATCATCCCGTAACTAACTCATTAGTCACATTGCTTGCAAGGCTTATAGTGATGTGCATTACCGAGAGGGCCCAGAGATACCTCTCCGATACACGGAGTGACAAATCCTAATCTCGATCTATGCCAACTCAACAAACACCTTCGGAGACACCTGTAGAGCATCTTTATAATCACCCAGTGTCGGGGAAACGACACCTATGGGATCACAAGAATCCCTACTACGGTTGCCGGGGCGCGGGGTTGCACGAAGAGCAGGATCAGTAGTCAGCACAAGGATCGTTTACCCAGGTTCGGGCCGCGAGGATGCGTAAAACCCTAGTCCTGCTTTGGTGGGTGTATTTCAGAGAGCTCTCGAGCTCTCGAACTAGCTGTGGTGAGTGCGTGGTTCGAAAGAGCCGAATCCTTCTCCTGGTTGCCTTGGGCCTCCTTTTATAGGAAAAGGGGCTGCCACAGTGGCACACAGGAGGTGGAAAGGTAACAGTACTGCGAGCTTATCGCTCGTATTACAGGACAAGATGCATTTAATGCGCTGCTGAGGTGTCCCCTAGCTTTATCGGGGACGGGGGCGAGGCCCGTCCCGTCTGTCGCCACTCCTCCTCGCTTCGACACGCGCCCTGGCCAGCGATGCGTGCGGCGCCATGTAGGCAGGTAGGCAGCTGAGGTGGCGCGGTGGTAGGGTCTTCACGAAGATCTGCATGCCGCCACGCAGGCTGCTGCTGAGTTGGCCTGGAAGCTGCATGTTGCCACGCAGGTGCCTGCCCAGCTGGTTTGGGCTGGCAGCTGCATGCGAACGGCGGTGGAAACTTGGTTGGTGTGGGCCTGGCAGTGGCCCTGCTGTCGTCTTTGGCGAGGGCCTTGCCGGGTGGCCCGGCAAGGGTCTTGTCGTGGCGCGCTGTCGTCCCCTGCAAGGATCTTGCTGGGGGTCTCGTGGCTTTCCTCGGCAAGGATCTTGCCGAGGATCGTCGTCTTCTAATCCTCATCTGATCTTGGGTGTTCCTTGTCTTCACAAAGATCTGCATGCCACCATGGAGGTGCCTCCCGAGCCCTGGCCTAATGTGATGTTGGAGACCATGGGCTCAAGGGCGGCTCGCTCTGTTGGTGTGGGGCGAGCTGCCCCGGCAAGGGTCTTGCCGGGGCCGCTGAGGCCGCCCCTGGCAAGGGTCTTGCCAGGGGAACCTACTTCGTCCCTCTACTCTTTGTGGTCTTGGGCTTGGCGTTGGTCTGGTTGCCTTGGGCTTCGGTTTTACCTTAGTTTACCTCCCCTGTCCTGCTTGGTGCGACCGTGGGCGCGACTCCGACTGCCCGTGCACAGGTAAAGGGGTACAAAGGTGCGCCCCTTCTTTTGTACACCGACAGGAGCCCCCGGGCCTGGGCCACACATAAGCACGACATGTTGTTGGGCCAGGCCCAAAACGGTGCGCGGGCAGGCGGGGCGGTTTTCACCGCGGTAAAACTTTTCGCGCGCTGCGCTTCCCACGACCCGCATCGAATGCGTGATGTGGAGGAGTGCGCGTGACGTGGGTGGCATGCATGGGGTGGTTTCCACACGCATGCGTCACATCGCAGTAAAGAGGTGGCTCGCGCCTTCCCCGTAAAAAAGAGGGAGGCGTGGAGGCGCGGCTCATTTACTGAATGGGGCCGGGTCGCGGTCTTCAACGCGTCCACACCCCACGATCACGGGGTGGGGAGAGGTCGCTTCACCCGTCCCCTCGGTTCTGCACGTCCGCCACGCGTCCTTCATGCGCCTGGGGTGGCAAGCGGTGGAGGCGGGAAACCGGGCCATCGCTGGTTGGGGCAGCGGGTCGGTCTCGATCCCCTGCGCCTCTGGTGTCTGGATTGGTCGAGCGGGGCGGCCGAGCCCCGTCCCCGCCCCTTTATAAGGAGAGGGAAGGGGGGAATGGCATCCCGCATTCTTCTATCTTCTATCTCCTCCTGCTTCTGCTTCTTCCTCTCACCCGCCATGGAGAAGGGGAATCCCGGTCCCTCGACGGTGGCGGCGTGGGTCGCCGCTCGACAACGCGTCCCTCCTCCTCTTGAGCCCGCGGTGGTGGAGCCGGCCGCGAGGGGAAGGGGGAGGGGCGAGGCTGTGGGCGCGGCCGCGGCAGAGGTCGTGGT
The DNA here is from genome assembly GCF_018294505.1 of Triticum aestivum. Taxonomy (NCBI): domain Eukaryota; kingdom Viridiplantae; phylum Streptophyta; class Magnoliopsida; order Poales; family Poaceae; genus Triticum; species Triticum aestivum. The sequence continues at coordinate 437,259,541 of NC_057799.1, forward strand.
GCTCGGGGAAGAGGAGGACGGGGCGGCGCGCCAGCCTCGCCCCTGCCAATGATGCCTTTCCCGACGGAGGGCCACGTTGAAGACCAGCCCTGCGAGTTCTTCATCAGGTTGCACCGGCCTCCGCGTCGTCGTCTTTGTCTCCCCGCCCTGTTTTCTCGGGTGATGGGGCGTGACCCGCCCCAGACCCTCAGGTTACACATGAGGGGCTGTGGGAATGGGGGCACGCGGGTCGATGTTGACTTCCCGGCTCCTCGGGTTATGTACCTCCGCCGTGGATGGAAGACGTTCACTCGCATCCACAGCCTGACGGCAGGGCTCGTCCTCTACTTCAAATTAATGGAGGACGACCTGCTCTCCGTCAAGGTCTTCGGAGAGTTTGGAACTCGCCTGAAGTGCTGCGTGGAGAGTTCCTCCGACGGAGATTCCGATGATGGAAGCTCTTCCTCGAGCGAAAGTGATGAGGAGGACAGCGGGACAGATGACGGGGACGAGTCCGACTAGGCGTCGGACGCCCCGCGCCTGGGCGGGTGCGGCAGCAGCAGCATCTGCACTTGGCCGCTCCTCCGGCAGAGTTTTGCCGGGGGTGGGGCCAGCTCCTTGAACTTCTTGGGGCCGTCTCCTTGGGCAGCTGGCGTTGGGAGGCTGTGGAAGAGGAAGTGGGCGGGCGGCAAGGCCGTCAACTCGGAGTACGCGGGCACCGATGCCTTCATCGCGTATTGCCGGTCCTGCCGCCTCGTCTTCATCCTCCTTTCCCGGCACCGTCATCACCGGCCCACCCGTGGGCGGCCACCGAGGTGTTCTCTTGGTGTTTTCTGCTGCTCGTAGCTCGCCTAGGCGCCCCTTTTGCCCTTTAGCCTTCTTGACCTGCCTCCTAAGGAGAGGGACAAGAAAGGGATTGCGGGCCTTCGTTAAATTTAGAACTTGTAATCCCCTTGCTCATGTTTTTCATTCCGTATGAACTGTACCTGTATGGGATGTTTTTAATGAAAAAGGGATGTTTGCCGGGTTTTTCGTTCGCGGGTAGACCCCGCGACAAGGAGCGAATCCTTGTTATTTTTTAAGATAAATGTTTTTTGCCCGGCAACAGGCCTTGCCGTCCCCCTCACTTCACTCGACCATTCTCGCGCTCTTGGCGGAGGCAGGGATGAAGTGGGCTTAGGCTCCTCGTTCTATCTCCTTGCCGCCGCGGCTACAACCAAATCCAGACCTAGGAGATAATCCTTAGGTATAGGAAAAAGGGGAGCACGGTAGCCTGGAGATAAAACGAGGTTTCACATGCCCCAGTTCCGTTCCGAAATGCATGACAGAGGATGAAAGACTTATCTGGATCTGCAGCCCCCGGCAACCTCATCTTGCCGCGGTTGGATCCTTGTACTTGCAGCCCCCGGCAACTTTGGTTTGCCGGGGTTAGGACGCCGGTCCGTGCCCTTTCTTCCAAGTAGCTCAACAGAAATGCTCATGTGCCCTGCGAACCAAAAGATGACAGAAAAGGATAGAGAGACGCGCACTCGACCTCTAAGCTAGGGGTTAGTCGCCGCCAAGCACTATCAACCCTAACCAAGGAAGAGACTCGACCTAGCATGCATGCTATAACTTAGGGCGCCAGCGCTTCATTTATTTATGCTCAGGGTCTGCGCCTACTTTGTACGAAGGGTTATATGCCTTGCCGGCAAAGCTTGTACAAAAGGTGGCTTGCCGGGAGGCCCGGCAAGCCGCGCCTTACGGGTAAAACTTGCGAAGATGCTCGATGTTCCAGGAGTTGCTCACTAGGACAGCATCTTCGGTCTCCAGGCGGACTGCGCCGGGCCTGGTGACTCGCATTACCCGATAAGGGCCTTCCCACTTCGGCATCAACTTGTTGGAATTCTTGGCTGAATGAACGCGGCGAAGAACAAGGTCCCCTTCCTCAAAGCTTCGGGCATGAACCTTGCGGCTATGGTAGCGGCGCAAGGCTTGCTGGTAGCGTGCTGCTCTCACAGCCGCCCGAAGACGATCTTCCTCAAGGAGCGTCGCGTCATCTTGGCGCAACTGCTCTTGCTCAAGCTCATCATAAGCGAGCACTCGAGGTGACCCGTATATGAGTTCCGTGGGGAGAACTGCTTCTGCCCCGTATACCAAGGCAAAAGGTGTCTGCCTGGTGGCTCGATTTGGCATCGTCCAGATCGACTAAAGAACCACTGGCAATTCATCAATCCAGCGCCTTCCGCTCTTGTGCAGCTTGTCAAAAGTCTTTGTTCTTAGGCCTCGCAACACTTCAGCATTTGCCCTCTCCGCTTGGCCGTGACTCCGTCGGTGTGCCACAGAAGCAAAACAGACCTTGCTGCCGAGATCTTGAATGTATTGCATGAAGGTGTGGCTCGTGAACTGCGTGCCGTTGTCGGTGATGAATCTATTTGGCACACCAAAACGACAGACCAGTCCCTTGAAAAACTTGACAGCTGACTGAGCAGTCACCTTTCTCACTGCTTCCACCTCCGGCCACTTTGTGAACTTGTCGATTGCAACGTACAAGTACTCAAAGCCCCCGATAGCGCGGGGGAAAGGGCCCAGTATATCGAGCCCCCAGACCGAGAATGGCCAGGAGAGAGGGATTGTTTGAAGGGCTTGACCTAGTTGATGAAGCTTCTTTGAATGGAACTGACACGCTTCACACTTGGTTACTAGTGTCGTCGCATCCTGGAGGGCGGTGGGCCAGAAGAAACCTTGCCGGAACGCCTTTCCGGCAAGGGCCCTCGACCCTATGTGGGAGCCACATATGCCTCCATGTATCTCTGCCAACAACTCCAGTCCTTCCTCCCGGGGGATGCACTTCAATTTCACACCGTTCGGCCTTCTCCTATACAGGACGTCGTCGACGAACTGGTACAGGGCGGACTGGCGGGCTACTTTTTCTGCTTCTTCCTGCTCCTCAGGAAGCTCCCCTGTTTGGAGGAATCGGACAGTGTGTTGTGCCCATGCCGGAGCCTGGGGCTCGACGGCAAGGACCAAAGGCATTTCCTCAGCCATGGGCGCGGCTGTCTCCATGGCCAGGGCTTGACGCCCTGCCGGAGCCAGTTGCCCTTTGGCCGGCTCAGCGTCCACGACAGTACCCTTGCCGGCAGCCCCAGGGGGCTCGGTAGGAAAGTACTTGCCGGGACCTGACTTCCTCCGCTTGTTCTGCCCCGTTGATGGTTCGACGGATGGTTGAGTTAACCAGAGCAAAAAGGTACCTGGTTCCACAGGTAGCTTGAATGCAGCATGCTTCGACAGGTAATCGGCGATGTCGTTCTCCATTTGGGGGACGTGCTCCGCTTGGATACCGTCAAAGCACTCCTCCAGCTTCCTCACCTCATCTACGTAAGCTTCCATCAATGGGCTCTGGTAATCATTGTTGACCTGTCTGACAACAAAGCTGCGAGTCACCCCTGACGATGAGCTTCTTAACCTCGAGGTCTGCCGCGATCCTGAGATCGGCAAGCAGCCCTTCGTACTCCGCAGTGTTGTTGGTGGACATCTCCCTGGGAAAGTGCATCTGGACCATGTACTTGAGGTGCTCTCCGGTGGGCGCGACGAGCAGCACGCCGGCACCGGCGCCTTGCAGCGAGAAAGCCCCATCAAAGTACATGATCCAGTCGCGGTCTGCTTCCTTGCCGGGGAGAGCGGTCTCCTGGATTTCTTCGTCGGGCGTTGAGGTCCATTCTGCAATGAACTCCGCCAAGACTCTGCTCTGGATTGTCAAGGTACTTTCAAACTTTAAACCAAAACTTGACAATTCCAAGGCCCATTCCACAATCCTTCCGGTTGCATCTGGGTTATGCAGTATCCGTTGCAATGGGAGGCGGGTGACGACAGTGATCTCGTGGGCTTGGAAGTAATGACGCAGCTTCCTCGAGGCCATAAGGAGGCCGAAGAGCAATTTTTGCACACCGGAATACCTCGACCTAGCCCCCTGCAAGAGGGAGCTGACAAAGTAAAACGGGTGCTGCATCATCTTCTTCTTCTGCACCACCTCACTCGACTGCGCGGGCACTGCCTTGGTGGCATCAGACTCTGCCGGGGGCCGCGCCTTGCCGGCACCAGGCCCTGCCGGGGGAATCTTTGGCTTGCCATCCGCTGGTTCTGCCGCCGTCACTGCCTCCTCATCGACCTCCCTCTATGCCACCAGTGCGGCGCTGACCACTTGATTCGTCGCCGCCAGATATAGCAGCAACGGCTCTTGTGGTTTAGGCGCAACCAGTATTGGCGTGGAGGAAAGGTACTTCTTCAGATCCTGCAATGCTGCCTCGGCTTCTGGGGTCCACTCCATTGGGCCTGCCTTCTTCAAGATTTTGAAGAAAGGAAGGGCACGCTCGGCGGACTTGGAGATGAATCGGCTCATGGCGGCGACACAGCCGGTGAGCCGACGCACATCCTTGATCCGCTTGGGCGCCTCATCTGCTCAATAGCCTTGATTTTGTTTGGGTTTGCATCGATCCCGCGCTGTGACACAAAGAACCCGAGAAGCTTGCCGGACGGAACGCCGAAGACACACTTCTCAGGGTTCAGCTTAAGGTTGATCTTGCGCAGGTTGGCAAATGTCTCTTCCAGATCTTGCACAAGAGTCAGCCCGTCCTTGGTTTTGACCACTATGTCGTCCATGTATGCCTCCATATTTCTATGGAGCTGAGGCTCAAAACCAATTTGGACTGCTCTTGCAAACGTCGAGCCAGCACTCTTCAACCCGAAAGGCATCCGTAAAAAGCAATACGTACCACATGGGGTGATGAATGCTGTCTTTTCTTCATCCTCTCTTGTCATGAAGATTTGGTGGTAGCCGGGGTAGGCGTCGAGGAATGACAACATATCACACCCGGCCGTGGAGTCAACAATCTGGTCGATGTGCGGCAACGGGAAGGGGTCCTTAGAACAAGCCTTATTGATATCTGTGTAATCAATACACAGCCTCCACTTCCCATTCGCCTTGCGCACCACTACCGAATTGGCCAACCACGTCGGGTGGAGCACTCCTCTCACCAAACCTGCCGCTTCCAACTTCCTGATCTCCTCTGTGATGAACTCCTGCCTCTCCAGAGCCTGCTTTCTGACCTTCTGCTTGACGGGCCACGCATGAGGGCAGACAGCTAGGTGGTGCTCAATCACCTCCCTGGGAACACCGGGGATGTCGGATGCTTGCCACGCAAACACGTCAACATTCACCCGCAAGAAGGTGACGAGCGCGCCTTCCTATTTGCTGTCGAGGGTGGAGCCTATGGTGAAGGCCCCTCCCGTGCCGACCTCCCTGGCGAACACCTTCTTGGTCTGCGGTGGCTCGACTCTGGATTTCTTGCTCTTGCCGGTAGAGCTCTCTGGCACGTCCTCGACGGTAGCGTAGCACTCCGAAGAGGCGTGCTTGCCGGAGTGGGTGCGAGAGGTCTTGCCGGGCTTTCTCTTCTCTTCCAGGCCTTCAGCGGCAGGAGCAGGTGCCTTGATGGCAGCTGCTGCAACTGCTTCCCGGTAGAGTTGGTCGACGCAGATCAGCGCGTCCTTCTTGTCGGAGGGGACGGAGATGATGGTCAACGGCCCGGGCATCTTTAGCATGTTGTAGGCATAGTGTGATGCTGCCATGAACTTGGCTAGTGCCGGGCGGCCGAGGATCCCATTGTAGGGCAAGGGGATCTCGGCCACGTCGAAGATGATCCTCTTTGTTCTGTAGTTCAACTCCCCTCCAAACGTCATGGGCAGTGTGACCTTCCCCTTCCGCTGGCTCCTCCCCGGATTGACCCCTTGAAACGTACCCGTTTCCTCGAGGTCTCCATCAGGAATTTGCAGTCTTTTGATCACGACAGGAGAGATCAAGTTCAGGCCGGCCCCACCGTCAACCAACATCTTGTTCACCTTGAGGTTGCGTATCGTTGGTGAGACCAACAATGGCAAACACCCGACCGCGGTTGTGCGGTCAGGTTGGTCCTCGGCGTCAAAGATGAGGGGCGTGCTGGACCACTTCAGCGGCTTCTGAGCGTCGAACGACGGTTCCGCTGCTGTAATCTCACGCTCCCACTGCTTGAGCTGGCGGTGAGAAGTATGCAGCGAGGCACGACCATCGACGCACATGGCCTCCGTAGCCTTATGGAAATCTTGCTCACCGGACTCGTCGTCCTCGTCGTGATCATCGTCTTCCTGTTTCTTGTCATGGCCCCGGGCAGGCCTCTCTTGCTGGTTGTCCTTGCCGCGGCGGCCTCCTTGGCCGCCATGCTTCTTGCCGGATCCCTCGGCACCATCCTGGTCCTTCTCCTTGTCCCGCCTCTTGTACTCAGCTTTTTGCTTCTCAGCAAGCAGCTCGACTTGTCGGCAGTTCTGGAGGTCGTGGCCCTTGGTGCGGTGGATCTTGCAGTATTGCTTGCCGGAGCTTCCTGGCTTGTCGGTAGCCGCCAAGGCCCGGCAGGCGGCGCACCCAGCAATCTCCTTGCCGGGGGCGTCTGCCTTGACCTTCTTGGCAGCGCCGATGTCGTCAGATCCTTCAACGGCAAGCACGGCCTTGCCTTTACGTTTCCTGTTGCGACGCCGGCCCTTCTTCGTCGGGGTGGTGGCGTCTTCGTCGGTGGAGTCGGTTTCCGCACCGGCGTCTTCGCCGGGGTACTTCCTTCCCTCTTCAGCCCGGGCGCACCTATCGGCCAGAACGTAGAGCTCGGCCACACCCTTAACCTTGGTCATCACCAGCTCTTCGCGCATCTTGCAGTTGCGCACGTTCTGATGGAACACACTGATCACAACGGCAGGATGAACGTCGGGGATGTTGTACTGCACCCGGCTGAATCTCTGGATGTGCTTGCGCAGGGTTTCCCCTTCCTTCTGGGGAATGATATGCAGATCACTGACCTGGCCATGAGCTTGGTGGCCCCCTGTGAAGGCGCCAACGAACTCATGGCACAGATCCGACCAAGAAGAAATGGAATCCATCGGCAAGTGCATCAACCAAGACATAACATTGGGCTTCAGTGCCAGCGGGAAATAGTTGGCAAGCACCTTGTCGTCGAGCTCCAGCAGCCTGCATCGCAATGGTGTAGATGCTGAGGAACTCGAACGGATGGGTCTTGCCAGTGTACTTCTCGCCGACGTCGGGCTTGAACGTGCGGTGGGACGGCCACTGGAACTGCCGCAGCTCACGGGTGAAGGCCGGGCAGCCCACCTCGTAAGGTAGGCCGTCGGAGCCCCCCGGTGCTGGGTGGTCCATAGTGGGTCCTGCCCGCTTGTCTGACTGGTGGCGTGTATCGCGCCGGCGCGCGATGGTGGTCCGAGCATCTTCGTGAGCTCGTTCTCGAAGAACTTGGCGCTGGTCGCGGTGGGTCCGTGGGTTGGACGACGCTATAGAGATGTTATCACAAGCGTCGTCACGACGGGCAGACGCCCGCGGCGGCTGGCGAGGAGGAGGAGAGTGCACCGTGGCCGCAGCTCCCCCGGTCCCCCCAGCGCCAGCACGTGGTGGCTCGGTGGAGCGCCGACCCGAGGGCCCCGCAGGTCGCGGATCGTCTTTGTTGGCGACGGCGACGAGGCTCCGGATGGTGGCCCTCCACTCGTCGAGCTTCTCTGCAGCAGGAGGGAAGTCGATGAGCAGCGGCGCGTGCGCCAAAGCTTCTGCTGGCCTAGGCGGCGGCGACAGCTGCGTGGATCGTGGCGCGCTTCGACTTCTAACTACGTTAGAAGGAGCTCCATTACGACCCAGCGGTTGCGTGCCATTTTCGCCAGCACTTCGGCGGGCATGCTGAACCCCTTCATCCCGCGGATGACGCGCAGGGCTCTTCCCACGGCGGTGCCCAGGGTCACCAGCGTGGTGACGCTGCTCGGCGCGCACACCATGGGAAGAGCGTGCAGTGGTCGCCGGTGTGGGCGTCTTGGAGGTCGCTGTGCCGCCCGGAGGTGGCACAACGACACCCCTGGAGGGCCCCGCGCCGCCTGCGGGGGGCCCAGCTCCGTCTTTGGATCTGGCGAAGTGCGGCCGGTCGTCTGGCTTGCGAACGACGCCGCTCGCTAGGCTCTGACTGCCAGGGCGATTCTGGTGCTCGCGGACCGCGGCCCGGGTCCTATCCGCGACCGGTCCACTGCTCGTCCGCACCGGCACGGGCCATTCGGCTCCCAACCAGCCGATCGCCGTGGCCGTCTTGTTCTTAGGAGCCATGGCGATGAAGAACTGCTAGGCTAACTACTAGACCAGATTCTCACAATTGCGCCCCCCTACCTGGCGCGCCAAGGATGTTGCAGAAACGACACCTATGGGATCACAAGAATCCCTACTACAGTTGCCGGGGCGCGGGGTTGCAAGAAGAGCAGGATCAGTAGTCAGCACAAGGATCGTTTACCCAGGTTCGGGCCGCGAGGATGCGTAAAACCCTATCCTGCTTTGGTGGGTGTATTTCAGAGAGTTCTTGAGCTCTCGAACTAGCTGTGGTGAGTGCGTGGTTCGAAAGAGCCGAATCCTTCTCCTGGTCACCTTGGGCCTCCTTTTATAGGAAAAGGGGCTGCCACAGTGGCACACAGGAGGTGGAAAGGTAACAGTGCTGCAAGCTTATCGCTCGTATTACAGGACAAGACGCATTTAATGCACTGCTGAGGTGTCCCCTAGCTTTATCGGGGACGGGGGCAAGGCTCGTCCCGTCCATCGCCGCTCCTCCTCGCTTCGACACGTGCCCTGGCCAGCGATGCGTGCGGCGCCATGTAGGCAGGCAGCCAGCTGAGGTGGCGTGGTGGTAGGGTCTTCATGAAGATCTGCATGCCGCCACGCAGGCGCCTGCTGAGTTGGCCTGGAAGCTGCATGTTGCCACGCAGGTGCCTGCCCAGCTGGTTTGGGCTGGCAGCTGCATGCGAACGGCGGTGGAAACTTGGTTGGTGCGGGCCTGGCAGTGGCCCTGCTGTCGTCTTTGGCGAGGGCCTTGCCGGGTGGCCCGGCAAGGGTCTTGCCGTGGCGTGCTGTCGTCCCTGGCAAGGATCTTGCCAGGGGTCTCGTGGCTTTCCTCAGCAAGGATCTTGCCGAGGATCGTCGTCTTCTAATCCTCATCTGATCTTGGGTGTTCCTTGTCTTAACAAAGATATGCATGCCACCATGGAGGTGCCTCCCGAGCCCTGGCCCAATGTGATGTTGGAGACCGTGGGCTCAAGGGTGGCTCGCTCTGTTGGTGTGGAGCGAGCTGCCCCGGCAACGGTCTTGCCGGGGCCGCTGAGGCCACCCTCGGCAAGTGTCTTGCTGGGGGAACCTGCTTCGTCCCTCTGCTCTTTGTGATCTTGGCCTTGGCGTTGGTCTGGTTGCCTTGGGCTTCGGTTTTACCTCGGTTTACCTCCCCTGTCCTGCTTGGTGCGACCGTGGGCGCGGCTCCGACTGCCCGTGCACAGGTAAAGGGGTACAAAGGTGCGCCCCTTCTTTTGTACACCGACACCCAGTTACGTTGTGACGTTTGATAGCACACCAGGTGTTCCTCCGGTATTCGGGAGTTGCATAATCTCATATTCAGAGGAACATGTATAAGTCATGAAGAAAGCAATATCAATAAAACTAGACGATCATTATGCTAAGCTAACGGATGGGTCTTGTCCATCACATCATTTTCTAATGATGTGATCCCGTTGATCAAATGACAACACATGTCTATGGTCAGGAAACTTAACCATCTTTGATTAACGAGCTAGTCAAGTAGAGGCATACTAGGGACACTCTGTTTGTCTATGTATACACATATGTACTAAGTTTCCGGTTAATACAATTCTAGCATGAATAATATTTTTTTTCATGATATAAGGAAATATAAATAAGTACTTTATTATTGCCTCTAGGGCATATTTCCTTCAGTCTCCCACTTGCACTAGAGTCAATAATCTAGATTACATAGTAATGATTCTAACACCCATGGAGTCTTGGTGCTGATCATGTTTTGCTCGTGGAAGAGGCTTAGTCAACGGGTCTGCAATATTCATATCCGTATGTATTTTGCAAATCTCTATGTCTCCGTCCTTTACTTGATCGCGGATGGAATATAAGCGTCTCTTGATGTGTTTAGTTCTCTTCTGAAATCTAGATTCCTTCGCGAAGGCTATTGCTCCAGTATTGTCACAAAAGATTTTCATTGGACCCGATGCACTAGGTATTACACCTAGATTGGATATTAACTCCTTCATCCAGACTCCTTCATTTGCTGCTTCCGAAGCAGCTATGTACTCTGCTTCACACATAGATCCCACCACGACGCTCTACTTGGAACTGCACCAACTGACAGCTCCACCATTCAATATAAATATGTATCCGGTTTGCGACTTAGAGTCATCCGGATCAGTGTCAAAGCTTGCATCGACGTAACTATTTACGACGATCTCTTTGTCACCTCCATAAACGAGAAACATATCCTTAGTCCTTTTTAGGTATTTCAGGATGTTCTTGACCGTTGTCCAGTGATTGACTCCTGGATTACTTTGGTACCTCCCTGCTAAACTTATAGCAAGGCACACATCAGGTCTGGTACACAGCATTGCATACATGATAGAACCTATGGCTGAGGCATAGGGAATGACTTTCATTTTCTCTCTATCTTCTGCAGTGGTCGGGCATTGAGTCTGACTCAACTTCACACCTTGTAACATAGGCAATAACCCTTTCTTTGACTGATCCATTTTGATCTTCTTCAAAACTTTATCAAGGTATGTGCTTTGTGAAAGTCCAATTAAGCGTCTTGATCTATCTCTATAGATCTTGATGCCCAATATATAAGCAGCTTCACCAAGGTCTTTCATTGAAAAATTCTTATTCAAGTATCCTTTTATGCTATCAAGAAATCTATATCAATTTTGATCAATAATATGTCATCTACATATACTATCAGAAATGCTACAGAGCTCCCACTCACTTTCTTGTAAATACAGGCTTCTCCAAAAGTCTATATAAAACCATATGCTTTGATCACACTATCAAAGCGTATATTCCAACTCCGAGATGCTTGCACCAGTCCATAAATGGATCGCTGGAGCTTGCACACTTTGTTAGCACCTTTAGGATCGTCAAAACCTTCTGGTTGCATCATATACAACTCTTCTTTAAGATATCCATTAAGGAAAGAAGTTTTGACATCCATTTGCCAAATTTCAAAATCATAAAATGCGGCAATTGCTAACATGATTCGGACAGACTTAAGCATCGCTACGGGTGAGAAGGTCTCATCGTAGTAAACTCCTTGAACTTGTCAAAAACCTTCCGCAACAAGTCGAGCTTTGTAGAAAGTAACATTACCGTCAGCGTCAGTCTTCTTCTTGAAGATCCATTTATTCTCTATGGCTTGCCGATCATCGGGCAAGTCAACCAAAGTCCACACTTTGTTCTCATACATGGATCCCATCTCAGATTTCATGGCCTCAAGCCATTTCACGAAATCTGGGCTCATCATCGCTTCCTCATAGTTTGTAGGTTCGTCATGGTCTAGTAACATGACTTCCAGAACAGGATTACGATACCACTCTGGTGCGGAACGTACTCTGGTTGACCTACGAGGTTCGGCAGTGACTTGATCTAAAGTTTCATGATCATCATCATTAACTTTCTCACTAATTGGTGTAGGAATCACTGGAACTGATTTCTGTGATGAACTACTTTCCAATTCAAGAGAAGGTACAATTACCTCATCAAGTTCTACTTTCCTCCCACTCACTTCTTTTAAGAAATACTCCTTCTCTAGAAAGGATCCATTCTTAGCAATGAATATCTTGCCTTCGGATTTGTGATAGAAGGTGTACCCAACAGTCTCCTTTGGGTATCCTATGAAGACACATTTCTCCGATTTGGGTTCGAGCTTATCAGGTTGAAGCTTTTTCACATAAGCATCGCAGCCCCAAACTTTAAGAAACGACAGCTTAGGTTTCTTGCCAAACCACAGTTCATATGGTGTCATCTCAACGGATTTAGATGGTGCCCTATTTAATGTGAATGCAACCGTCTCTAAAGCATAACCCCAAAACGATAGTGGTAAATCGGTAAGAGACATCATAGGTCGCACCATATCTAATAAAGTACGGTTACGACGTTCAGACACACCACTATGCTGTGGTGTTCCAGGTGGCGTTAGTTGCTAAACTATTCCACATTGTTTCAAATGAAGACAAAACTCATAACTCAAATATTCACCTCCACGATCAGATCGTAGAAACTTTATTTTCTTGTTACATGATTTCTACTTCACTCTGAAATTCTTTGAACTTATCAAATGTTTCAGACTTATGTTTCATCAAGTAGATATACCCATATCTGCTCAAATCATCTGTGAAGATCAGAAAATAACGATACCCGCTGCGAGCCTCAACACTCATCGGACTGCATACATCAGTATGTATTATTTCCAACAAGTGTGTTGCTCTGTCCATTGTTCGGGAGAACGGAGTCTTAGTCATCTTGTCCATGACGCATGGTTCGCAAGCATCAAGTGATTCATAATCAAGTGATTCCAAAAGTCCATCAGCATGGAGTTTCTTCATGCGCTTTACACCAATATGACCTAAATGGCAGAGCCACAAATAAGTTGCACTATCATTATTAACTTTGCATCTTTTGGCTTCAATATTATGAATATGTGTATCACTACAATCGAGATTCAATAAAAATATACCACTCATCAAGGGTGCATGACCATAAAAGATATTACTCATATAAATAGAACAACCATTATTCTCTTATTTAAATGAATAACCATGTCGCATCAAACAAGATCCAGATATAATGTTCATGCTTAACGCTGGCACCAAATAACAATTATTCAGGTCTGAAACTAATCCAGAAGGTAGATGTAGAGGTAGCATGCCGACGGCGATCACATTGACTTTGGAACCATTTCCCACGCGCATCGCGACCTCGTCCTTAGCCAATCTTCGTTTAATCCGTAGCCCTATTTCGAGTTGCAAATATGAGCAACAGAACCTGTATCAAATACCCAGGCGCTACTACGAGCATTAGTAAGGTACACATCAATAACATGTATATCAAATATACCTTTCACTTTGCCATCCTTCTTATCCGCCAAATACTTGGGGCAGTTCCGCTTCCAGTGACCATGTGGCACCCCGGCTCAGAGCAACTGGTTTACCTTGCATTGCCAGCCGAGAGATCAAGTCTTCTGGCAATACACAACAACATGGTACAGAAACAACCGCTTTATTGATGCTAGCAGATTACATAAGTCTGATATTACATCGAGATACGAGGCCAAGTGGCACATACGGTGCTGCTGAACAGTATGTACATTATTTAATGAACATGACGAGGGCCTCGATCACACAAACTACGCGGCAGCGGAAGAACGACGAAGTGGAACTCCATAGCACAGGGACACCGATGTGGACACGACCTAGACGCGAGATGCGCTCCGATGCAAACCGACTTGCCTGAAAGCTGGCATGACACGCCAGGTCAGTACATTGAATGTACTTGCAAGCTCACAACAAACATAAGCACGATGACAGACAATATCATGACAATTAATCAAATTAATGTAAAACAAGAACTACTAAAGATGCAATGAATCCAATACGCGCACCGAGTCTCACAGACTCGCTTACCAGACGGTTACCTCGTAACCAGGCAGTGACCATACCGGGGTCACAACTGAAAACCAACCGCTCAAGAACAACTCGAACGTTCATGAAACACAAAGCATCGCAATAATCATTTAGTTTGCAAGATTAATTATAAAAGTTGATCCATGGTGTGACTTACTCCCGAGCTATGCCCATAACCGAGGACGCGGCTATCTATAGATTAAATACACTCTGCAGAGGTAGCGCACTTTACCCACACTACGGAACCCCTGGCCTCGCACTCCCATTCAGGTGGACCAAAGCGTTCCGACGAAACCCTCCCTTTGTCATGGCACTCTCCCGGCCACTCCGACCAACTCCCTCTCAGGGCTAGGTCTTGGGTGGCCCTGTGCCTACCAAAGGCACCAACGACCACCGTCGTGGCAAAACGGTTCCAAACGGGGACAAGGTACCATAAAAACAAAAACGAGCACACAAGGTTATGTCTGCCTACCGGGCCAGGGTATGCACGCCCATAACCTTCCCTCGCGGGAGGCACCGGTGAGAGGCACAACAAAGGACCGAATCAAGACCTTCCCACAAGGTAAATGTGGTCGCACTGAATAAAAACCAGATTCAATGGCACCATGATGTGATCAACATCATATTCAAGTTGAACTTAATCATGTTTAACTTTGACAAAAACTTTTTATAAATAACAAAGATACTTTGCCATAATCAAGTAACTAATCGACATGCAAAGCAAACAACACATGGATATGGATCAAACTTATCAACATAATTATCTTGCAATACTCAGGGTCAAAAACTTCACTGGTTCTAGTTCATTTTTTATTATCAGGCAATATTTTTATTAACTCATCACTTATATGAAAATATCACTTAATAAAAGAACTATCATTTTCTACCATAGCAGTATAACTAATGCAAAATTTTATTCTACTTGACCAAACAAGTTCATGCAATTTACCAGTAACTAAAACAAGCATATCAAGCATGATAAAGTAACTATGAATTAACAAAATTTATTTATCAAATTTTAAATGCAACTAAAACTCATATTCAAGTATAAAATCATAGATATTGAAATAACACCATCCAAATGCTGGTGTGGCTTGCCTTAGTGTGGAGGAGGATCACACCCCTCTTAGTTTGCTTCAAGACAAGCTTCTCCTTCTGAAAATAATTAAAAACCACAAAAACAAATATCAAAAACCAATCTGAATATCACCAGAAATTCTAGGAAGCAAGGAAAAATCCACCTTTTGGTGTGTTGCTAGAGCTTTTTGAAACAAAGACAATGCAAAAAGAATCAAATCATTTGGACTTATGGTTTAGAAATGGTGGCTGGTCAAAGTTTGGGTCAATTTCTGATTAAATTTGAATTAAACAGAAATTCCTAGGGGGGGGGGTGATGTCGAAGGCGTAAAATAGAAATACGCCTTCACTCGTACCGCTTCGGGCACGAGTGGTGAGGCTGATGGGTGGGCCCCGCACGTCAGGAGGGAGAGGGGGAAAACGAGATCAGAGGGTGACGGCGATTCGCCGGAGCTCACGCCGGCGATGAGAGTGTTTGGGGCTAGATGAGAGGGATAGAAATGAAGTTGGGTTCACGGCGCACCTACCCGTACCCGTGGCTTGCCGTGGGATGGCCGGAGCTGCTCGCGGTCAAGCTCGCAAGCTGCGGTGGCGGACAGGATTCGCCAGAGTGGAAGAAGACGACAGCTAGCGGCGGCTCCGGTGGCTCAGCAGCATCCAGGCAGTACCAAGGGACCTCCAATGCCACGCCCGAGCAGTTGGTCGAGCTCGAGAGGCACCGGAGCGAGGTGGCCGCGCTGCGCAGGTCGTCGGAGTTCTTCGGTCGGGGGAGACGACCAGAGGCCAGCCCGACTGGGCTGTGGCCCTTCTACGTGTTCGTGGAGGTGGCGAGGAGTGGTGCGTGGCTAGGAAACGAGGAGGGAGGCCTTATTTATAGCCGGAGCGAGGGGGCATCGTGTCGCCGCCGGAGCTCTTTGGAAGCCGGCGAACGGCGACAAAGCGCTCCAGTGCGAGGGGGCAAGTGTGCAACGTCACCGTGGGAGCTGCCCACGCTCGGGGACGAGCACAGGACGCAGGGGGAAGAGGACAAGGGCACGCGCGCACTGTGGCTTTTGGCCGTGACGTGCCCGTGCTTGCTGCGGTGTCTCCGGCGTCGGCGAGCGCCAGGGAGAGGTCAAGGGTGAGGCGTCGGGGCTGGTGGCGCGGCGCGGTAGTCGTCGGCGAGCGCTGGCTCGAGCACGTGCCGAACAGAAGCGTTGGCGCTACCCAGAGCGCGTCGAACGGATGCCAGGCGCAGTGTCCTCACGCGGTCACCGCCTTGGCATGGTCAAGTCGACGTCCAAATGTTGCCAAACCTTGTCTACGCTTTAGTCCACGCAGTGTTTAGTCTAGGAACGTTGAGAACACATAGCCAGGCCGACCAGACTTGACGCAACCAAGTTGGCAAGTTTCTGACCAAAACCTTGGTCACCAAGTTTGGCTAGCTTCTAGATGGCCATTAGGGCTGATCTCCTGGGGTTTAGGTTTTCTTAGGAGGGTAGTTAATCTCAAGAAAGATCGGGGCCAAAAGATCAAGGAAAAATGTACTTGCTGTACAAACTGGAATTTTGGCGAGAAGAGAAATTATTTTCTATAGCAAAAATATTACAAAAAGTCATGCAATATTTTTGCTTGGGAAGGTGTGCCAATGTCCAAAGAATATTCATGATTTATATCAGATTTTTGGGAGCAATAAAAATGAGGGTTACTTTGGAGCACAAGTTTCTGAATAGAGTTTCAGAGAGGAAAATGCATAATTTTCTTTTATGGAAAATATTCATTTGATTATTTTGGGGATTTAACAGAGAAATAAATTTGAATGAGAAGTAGATGGGTCACTTGGGTGAAAGTCAAGGGTATGCCCAAGTGACAAGTCCATTTGAAATGATTCCAAAATCCAAATCAATGCAAGGCAAAAACCAAGTCCGGAAACAGAGAGAAGGCAAGTCCGGGGAAAGAGAGAAGGCAAAATCCAGGCTGTCACAAACCTCCCCCACTTAGGATGAATCTCATCCTCGAGATTCGGTTGCTTGGGAAAACAATTCTGGGTATGCAGTCCTTAAAAATTCCTCTCTTTCCCAGGTTGCTTCCTCTTCGGTGTGATGCTCCCACTGAACCTTGTAAAACCTTATTTCTTTGCTGCGAGTGACCCTTTCTGTCTGATCCAATATTCTGATTGGCTTTTCCCCATAAGTCAAATCCTTAGCCAATTCTATCTCTGCCATATCAGTCCTTTTCTCCGGTGGCGAGATGCATCTTCTCAGCTGCGAGATATGAAACATATTGTGTACTTCTGATAGTTCCGGTGGCAATTCCAACTGATATGCAACTGTTCCGACTCTGGCCATGACGGGAAATAGACTGATGTATCCGGGTGCCAATTTTCCACGGGTCTGAAACCTCTTGAATCCTTTCATAGGGGTGACTCGGAGATATACGTGTTCTCCGGGTTCGAAGCTGATCTGACGGTGTTTGGCATCATAGTAGCTCTTCTGTCGTGATTTGGCCAGCTGCAGTCTGTCTCGGATTTCCTTGACTTGCTTCTCCGCTTCGAGCATTAAATCAGTCCCGAAAATATGACTGTCTCCGGTTTGATACCAGTTCAATGGAGTGCGGCATTTCCGGCCATACAGAGCTTCGTAGGGTGACATCTTTAAGCTGGTCTGGAAACTGTTGTTGTAGGAAAACTCGGCGTAGGGCAGACAGTCTTCCCACTTAGTTCCTTGGGCCAATGCACATGCCCGGAGCATATCTTCAAGTATTTGATTTACTCGCTCAGTCTGTCCATCTGTCTGGGGATGATAAGCCGTGCTGTATTTCAGAGCTGTCCCCAAGGCTTGATGTAGTCGGGACCAAAATGCGGAGGTGAAGAGAGATCCCCTGTCTGAAGTGATAGTCTTGGGTACTCCATGCAGACTGACGATTCGGGACACATACAATTGTGCAAGTTGATTTGCACGGTAGGTGGTCCGGATGGGAAGGAAATGTGCCACCTTTGTTAAGGTGTCCACGATGACCCATATCGCGTCGTTTCCTCGGTGAGACCTTGGTAATCCGGTGATGAAATCCATGCAGATATCGTCCCATTTCCATTGGATACTGGCAGAGGTTGGAGGAGTCCTGCGGGTTTTTGGTGCTCCGCCTTTACCTTGTTGCATACATCGCAACAAGCCACAAAGTAGGCGATGTCTTTCTTCATTCCATCCCACCAGAATACCTGACGAAGGTCTTCATACATTTTGGTACCACTTGGGTGAATTGAGTATGGCGCTTCATGTGCTTCTGCCAATATCTTCTTTTTCACACCTTCGAGGTAGGGTATGCAAATCCTTCCTCGAAACCTTAGCGTACCTTGTTGATCCCTAGAGAAATCCAGTGCATGCCCCTTATGCATCTTCCGGACATATATTTTCAATAGTTTGTCATCTGCCTGAGCACTGCGGATTTCTTCTTCGAGAGTAGGGCAACTTCCAATATGTTGGCAAGGCGGGTATCAGCGATCACCAAATTGAGCTGAGTGATTTCCTCATAAAGCTCAGGAGGCAATGAATCCATGAGAGCATTAAGGTTGGCTGGTTTGCGGTTGAGGGCATCATCCACCACATTAGCCTTGCCCGGGTGATAATTTATTCCGAGATCGTAGTCCTTAACAAACTCGAGCCATCTTCGCTGTCGAAGGTTCAAATCGGGCTGAGTGAATATATACTTGAGACTCTTGTGGTCGGTAAATATCTGGCACTTCTTTCCAATCAGATAGTGTCTCCAGATCTTCAAAGCGTGCATCACCGCGGCCAATTCCAAATCATGAGTGGGATAGTTTCCTTCGTGTTGCCGCAGTTGTCGGGATGCATACGCCACAACTTTGCCATCTTGCATGAGTACACATCCAAGCCCTTTTCTGGATGCGTCGCAGTAGACATCAAAACTGCGGTAGATGTCTGGAAGAGTCAATACTGGTGCTGATGTCAGCCTGACTTTTAACTCATTGAAACTCCATTCGCAGTCCTCAGTCCATTCAAACTTCTTATCCTTCTTTAGGAGCTCGGTCATTGGCTTGGCAATCTTGGAGAATCCTTCAATAAAACGGCGATAATATCCGGCTAGTCCAAGGAAACTCCAGATTTCTGAGACTGTCGTAGGTGCGGACCAATCAAGTACATCTTTCACCTTGCTTGGATCCACGGATATTCCTTCTGCCGAGAGTACATGCCTGAGAAATCCAACTTGCCGGAGCCAAAACTCACATTTGCTGAACTTGGCATAAAGCTGATGATCGCGAAGCCTTTGCAAAACTGCTCGGAGATGTTCCTTGTGTTCGTCTTTGCTCTTGGAGTAAATGAGGATGTCGTTGATGAACACCACCACAAATTTGTCCAAGAAATCCATAAACACCTTGTTCATCATATGGATGAAGAAGGCTGGGGCGTTGGTGAGGCCGAAGGAAATAATAGTACTCATAAAGACCGTACCGAGTGGTGAACGCAGTCTTGGGAATATCCTCCTTCTTTATCTTGAGCTGATGATATCCGGTTCTCAAATCAACTTTGGAGAATACCTTGGCCCCACTGAGTTGATCAAACAGATCGTCAATCCTTGGCAGCGGATACTTGTTTTTGATGGTGACGTCATTCAGCTGTCGGTAGTCCACACACATTCGTAGACTGCCATCCTTTTTATCCACGAGTATCGCTGGTGATCCCCATGGTGACGAGCTTGGACGGATGTATCCTTTCTATAGCATCTCATCCAGCCGCTTCTTTAATTCCACCAATTCTGAGGAAGGCATCCGATAGTATTTCTTGTGTATCGGTGTGGTTCCAGGCACCAAGTCAATTGCAAACTCCAGTTCTCTGTCGGGTGGCATGCCTGGTAATTCTTCAGGGAATACATCGGGATACTCACTGACCACTGGAATTAGCTCCACCTCTTCTGCCACGGCTGTGAACATCATATCCTTCTTGGGTATGCTCTTGCGGGCATAAAAACTCGTGGTGCGACCTTCCATGTTTTTCATGGTAACTTCTCTGGTCACACAGTTGATGCATGCAATGACGACTTCTGGGTCCTCTTGGGCTTCGTCTGTGGAGATATGACGGATTTTCCCTTGGATCATATCAGGGGCGGAATACGGCTCCATGTAGTTGACTTGCGGATGGAATGGAGCTGTTGATTTGTTGTTCTTGGGGCACTGCCTGGCGTAATGTCCTATTTGCCCACAGCTGAAACAGGAGTTGTTGCGCTGACAATCTTCATGCACTGGGCTGGTCACAATATTCTTGACTTGAGTGGTGGTCATGTTGACATTTTGCTGCCAGTTGGGTTTGTACTCAACCTGAGTCTGTTGCCAAGTACGAGCCTTCTGCACTGGTTGTATATCCTTCTTCGGCTCAAATTTGTGCTTGTGGTCATTAATAGCTGGCTTGTTGTCGTGTAGGAGCTTCTGTTCCCTTTCTGCGATGAGGGCCTTGTTCACCAGAGTCAGAAGTCCGGAAAATCAAACATGCTGAGAGTGCACCTGAGATGCTGATTCAGTCCTCCAAGAAATATGTCGATCTTCCGTTCTTCTGTGACCACATCATGGAGAGAATAGCTGGCCAAATGGTTGAATTTATTCATGTACTTGTTGACTGTCATGCTGCCTTGAGTGAGGCGAGGAATTCGCGCTGCTTTATTTTCATAATCCCGGTGGGAATATGATACTTGCGGAAATGGTCCTTGAATTTAGTCCAAGTAATTTCCTCGTCCGCGGGCCATATTGCCTTAGCATTATCCCACCATATAGCAGCAGCTCCTTCGAGATAATGCGTTGCAAAGGGAACCTTGTCGCCTTCTTCAGTGCGAGCAATCTCTAGTTTCCTCTCAATAGTTTGTAACCAATCGTTGGCGTCCAATGGATCAATAACTTGGCTGAAACTGAGAGGCTTTGTTCCCTGAAAATCTGATAGCCTGGAATGATGACCATTCTGGTTTCCATTTTGTCCAACCATAACTTGCACACTTTTCAATATTTCTAGCAGATCGTTGCTCCTTCTTTCTTCAAACATTCGCAGGATTTGCTCAGTGGAAGGCGGATGTGGCGGTGGAGATGGAGGTGGCTGGTATGGCTCGGGGGAATGTCCTGCCTGCCTTGCGGAGCGACGGACAGGGACATCCTCACAAGCTTGGCTGCTGCTGCCTCCACGCGTCATCCTATTATTTATTTTCACAATACATAGCAACCATGATGAGAAAAATCCAACGTGGGAGGAAAGCCATTGACAAATCCTAGAAGAAAACCGTGAAAGAAAGCCAAAGCGAATAAAAGATTCCAACATAATTATACATAGACTCAACATGAAAGTAAACATCACAACGGGTCTACTATCCTCATACATGAAACTAAGCATCATGACACGTGCGATTACACCCATACATCATACTCATGATGAAAGCGATATTCTAACGGTCTACTGCTCGGACTGTGCTGCTGCGGGCTCCTCTCCTAAGCCGGACCCAGATCCTGAACTGATAGTAGAGACCTCCGGGTTAAGAGAGACGCGACGGCGCTGCCTCGAGGGCTCTCCTCAGGGGCAGGCGGGGGATGGGATCTAAGCATAGGAGCGGCAGGAGTAGCGACAAGGGAAGACCATGCAGCAGGAGCACTGCGAGGGGTCACCGTTAGAGGGTTAACGGTACCCTGCGAAGTCACCGAGGGAACGGAGGCGGAAGGAACTAGAGTAGTGTAGATGACAGTGGGAAGAGGGTTCCTAGTACGAGCAGCAGCTAGAGCTGCCCGGGTACGTGATAGCTCCCGAGCTAACTCATAGTTCAGGAGATAACTGGCAGTGATATAGCGGGAAAGATGGCTAGTGGGACGATCGCACGCCGGATTAATCAAAGGAAAGCGGATACGCCCATTCTCGTGCAGAGATGGGTAGTAGAAGAGACCTGGGTGGGTGTGCTGCGAACCTCGTTGTAGCGCAAGTCTACAAGAGCCTCGATAGTAGCAAACTGAATCGCCTGAGATGGCGTAGAAGCAAGACCACCCTTAGTAGAACGAGTGTAAGCGCCGGAAGGGGAACTGTGGTGTAGAGTGACCTCGGCATAATACTCATACAATGCACCGGCCAGATGCTCCCGATACACCCGATACTCTGGATCAACACCCTCTGGTTAGAGTCGTCACCACACATTCTGAAGCAGGTGCGGCGATGTGTACGGAGCTGGCTCAGGATGGTACAAGATCGGTACTGGAGCCATCTACACTCACAAACCATACGGTTAGTAATAACAACAAATAAACATGCATGCAATGCAACAACCAATTTCTATGACTACCGGCACTCAGACGAAGCTATCTACTGTTTCACTAACGCACTAACGGTCTAGCGTGTCCTACAATCGCGCGGCTCTGATACCAAGCATTGTGGCACCTCGGCTTAGAGCAACCGGTTTACCTTGCATTGCCAGCCCAGAGATCAAGTCTTCTGGCGATACACAACAACATGGTACAGAAATAACCGCTTTATTGATGCTAGCGGATTACATAAGTCTGATATTACATCGAGATACGAGGCCAAGCGGCACACATGGTGCTGCTGGACAGTATGTACATTATTTAATGAACATGACGAGGGCCTCGATCACACAAACTACGCGGCAGCGGAAGAACGACGAAGTGGAACTCCATAGCATAGGGACACCGACGTTGACACGGCCTAGACGCGAGATGCGCTCCGATGCGAACCGACTTGCCTGAAAGCTGGCATGACACGCCAGGTCAGTACATTGAATGTACTTGCAAGCTCACAACAAACATAAGCACGATGCAAAGCAAGAACTACTAAAGATGCAATGAAACCAATACGCGCACCGAGTCTCATAGACTCGCTTACCAGACGGTTACCTCGTAAGCAAGCGGTGACCATACCGGGGTCACAACTAAAAACCAACCGCTCATGAACAACTCGAACGTTCATGAAACACAAAGCATCGCAACAATCATTTAGTTTGCAAGATTAATTATAAAAGTTGATCCATGGTGTGACTTACTTTCGAGCTATGCCCATAACCGAGGACGCGGCTATCGATAGATTAAATACACTCTGCAGAGGTAGCACACTTTACCCACACTACGGAACCCCTGGCCTCGCACTCCCATTCGGGTGGACCAAAGCGTTTCGACGAAACCCTCCCTTTGTCATGGCACTCTCCCGGCCACTCCAACCAACTCTCTCTCAGGGCTAGGTCTTGGGTGGCCCCGTGCCTACCAAAGGCACCAACGGCCACTATCATGGCAAAACGGTCCCAAACGGGGACAAGGTACCATAAAAACAAAAACGAGCACACAAGGTTATGTCTGCCTACCGGGCCAGGGTATGCACGCCCATAACCTTCCCTCGCGGAAGGCACCGGTGAGAGGCACAACAAAGGACCGAATCAAGACCTTCCCACAAGGTAAATGTGGTAGCGCTGAATTAAAACCCGATTCAGTGGCACCATGATGTGATCAACATCATATTCAAGTTGAACTTAATCATGTTTAACTTTGACAAAAACTTTTTATAAATAACAAAGATACTTTGCCATAATCAAGTAACTAATCGACATGCAAAGCAAACAACACATGGATATGGATCAAACTTATCAACATAATTATCTTGCAATACTCAGGGTCAAAAACTTCACTGGTTCTAGTTCATTTTTTATTATCAAGCAATATTTTTATTAACTCATCACTTGTATGAAAATATCACTGAATAAAAGAACTATCATTTTCTACCATAGCAGTATAACTAATGCAAAATTTTATTCTACATGACCAAACAAGTTCATTCAATTTACCAGCAACTAAAACAAGCATATCAAGCATGATAAAGTAACTATCAATTAACAAAATTTATTTATCAAATTTTAAATGCAATTAAAACTCATATTTAAGTAGAAAATCATAGATATTGAAATAACACCATCCAAATGCTGGTGTGGCTTGCCTTAGTGTAGAGGAGGATCACACCCCTCTTGGTTTGCTTCAAGACAAGCTTCTCCTTCTGAAAATAATTAAAAACCACAAAAACAAATATCAAAAACCAATCCAAATATCACAAGAAATTCTAGGCATCAAGGAAAAATCAACCTTTTGGTGTGCTGCTAGAGCTTTCTGAAACAAAGACAATGCAAAAAGAATCATATCATTCGGACTTATGGTTTAGAAATGGTGGCTGGTCAAAGTTTGGGTCAATTTCCGAATAAATTTGAATTAAACAGAAATTCCTGGGGGGGTGACGTCGAAGGCATAAAAGAGAAATACGCCTTCACTCGTACCGCTTCAGGCGTGAGTGGTGAGGCTGACGGGTGGGCCCCGCACGTTTGGAGGGAGAGGGGGAAAACGAGATCAGAGGGTGACGGCGATTCACCGGTGCTCACGCCGGCGAGGAGAGGGTTTGGGGCTAGATGAGAGGGATAGAAATGAAGCTGGGTTCACGGCCCGCCTGCCCTTACCCGTGGCTTGCCATGGGATGGCTGGAGCTGCTCACGGTCAAGCTCGCAAGCTACGGTGGCGGACGGGATTCGCCGGAGTGGAAGAAGACGACGGCTAGAGGCGGCTCCGGTGGCTCAGCAGCATCCAGGCAGCACCAAGGGACCTCCAATGCCACGCCCGAGCAGTTGGTCGAGCTTGAGAGGCACCGGAGCGAGGTGGCCGAGCTGCGGAGGTCGCCGGATTTCTCCGGTCGGGGCAGATGTCCAAAGGCCTGCCCGACCGGGCTATGGCCCTTGTACGTGTTCGTGGAGGTGGTGAGGAGTGGTGCGTGGCTAGGAAACGAGGAGGGAGGCCTTATTTATAGCCGGAGCGAGGGGGGCATCGTGTCGCCGCCGGAGCTCTTTGGAAGCCGGCGAACGGCGACAAAGCGCTCCAGTGCGAGGGGGCAAGTGTGCAACGTCACTGTGGGAGCTGCCCACGCTCGGGGACGAGCACAGGACGCAGGGGGGAAGAGGACAAGGGCACGCACGCACTGTGGCTTTTGGCCGTGACGTGCCCGTGCTCGCTGCGGCGTCTCCGGCGTCGGCGAGCACCAGGGAGAGGTCAAGGGCGATGGGTCAGGGCTGGTGGCGCGGCGCGGCAGTCGTCGGCGAGCGCTGGCTCGAGCACACGCCGAACAGAAGCGTTAGCGCTACCCAGAGCGCGTCGAACGGATGCCAGGCGTTATATCCTCACGCGGTCACCGCCCTGGCATGGTCAAGTCGACGTCCAAACACTGCCAAACCTTGTCTACGCTTTAGTCCACGCAGTGTTTAGTCTAGGAACGTTGAGAACACATAGCCAGGCTGACCAGACTTGACGCAACCAAGTTGGCAAGTTTCTGACCAGAAACTTGGTCGCCAAGTTTGGCTAGCTTCTAGATGGCCATTAGGGCTGATCTCCTGGGGTTTAGGTTTTCTTAGGAGGGTAG
This sequence comes from Triticum aestivum, assembly GCF_018294505.1. Classification (NCBI taxonomy): domain Eukaryota; kingdom Viridiplantae; phylum Streptophyta; class Magnoliopsida; order Poales; family Poaceae; genus Triticum; species Triticum aestivum. The sequence goes on from NC_057799.1 coordinate 437,284,560, forward strand.
TTAAGCTCAAGAAAGATCAGGGCCAAATGATCAAGGAAAAATGTACTTGTTGTACAAACTGGAATTTTGGGCCAGAAGAGAAACTATTTTCTATAGCAAAACTATTGCAAAAAGTCATGCAATATTTTTGCTTGGGAAGGTGTGCCAAGGTCCAAAGAATATTCTGGATTTATCTCAGATTTTTGGGAGCAATAAAAATGAGGGTTGCTTTGGAGCACAAGTTTCTGGATAGAGTTTCACAGAGGAAAATGAATATTTTTCTTTTATGAAAAATATTCATTTGATTATTTTGGGGATTTAACAGAGAAATAAAGTTGAATGAGAAGTAGATGGGTCACTTGGGTGAAAGTCAAGGGTATGCCCAAGTGACAAGTGCATTTGAAATGATTCCAAAATCCAATTCAATGCAAGGCAAAAACCAAGTCTGGAAACAGAGAGAAGGCAAGTCCGGGAAAAGAGAGAAGGCAAAATCTAGGCTATCACAGACCAGTCCCTTTGCAGTAGAAGCACTTAGTTTCAGGCTTAGGTCCAGACTTGGGCTTCTTCACTTGAGCAGCAACTTGCTTTCCGTTCTTCTTGAAGTTCCCCTTCTTCCCTTTGCCTTTTTTCTTGAAACTAGTGGTCTTGTTAACCATCCACACTTGATGCTCCTTCTTGATTTCTACCTTCGCAGCCTTTAGCATCGCACAGAGCTCGTGAATTGTCTTATACATCCCTTGCATATTATAGTTCATCACGAAGCTTTTATAGCTTGGTGGCAGTAATTGAAGAACTCTGTCAATGACACTATCATCAGGAAGATTAACTCCTAGTTGAGTCAAGTGGTTGTGGTACCCAGACATTCTGAGTATGTGTTCACTGACAGAACTATTCTCCTCCATCTTGCAGCTATAGAACTTATTGGAGACTTCATATCTCTCAATTCGGGCATTTGCTTGAAATATTAACTTCAACTCCTGGAACATCTCATATGCTCCATGACATTCAAAACATCTTTGAAGTCCCGATTCTAAGCCGTAAAGCATGGCACACTGAACTATCGAGTAGTCATCAGCTTTACTCTACCGGACGTTCATAACATCTGGAGTTGCTCCAGCGGCGGGTCTTGCACCTAGCGGTGCTTCCAGGACGTAATTCTTCTATGCAGCAATGAGGATAATCCTCAAGTTATGGACCCAGTCTGTGTAGTTGCTACCATCATCTTTCAACTTAGCTTTCTCTAGGAACGCATTAAAATTCAAGGGAACGGTAGCACGGGCCATTGATCTACAACAACATAGACATGCAGAAACTATCAGGTACTAAGTTCATGATAAATTAAAGTTCAATTAATCATATTACTTAAGAACTCCCACTTAGATAGACATCCTTCTAGTCATCTAAATGATCACGTGATCCATATCAACTAAACCATGTCCGATCATCACATGAGATGGAGTAGTTTTCAATGGTGAACATTATTATGTTGATCATATCTACTATATGATTCACGTTCGACCTTTCGGTCTCAGTGTTCCGAGGCCATATCTGCATATGCTAGGCTCGTCAAGTTTAACCCGAGTATTCTGCACATGCAAAACTGGCTTGCACTCGTTGTATGTGAACGTAGAGCTTATCACACCCGATCATCACGTGGTGTCTCAGCACAATGAACTGTAGCAATGGTGCATACTCAGGGAGAACACTTATACCTTGAAATTTAGTGAGGGATCATCTTATAATGCTACCGCCGTACTAAGCAAAATAAGATGCGTAAAAGATAAACATCACATGCAATCAAAATATGTGGCATGATATGGCCATTATCATCTTGTGCCATTGATCTCCATCTCCAAAGCACCATCATGATCTCCATCATCACCGGCTTGACACCTTGATCTCCATCGTAGCGTCGTTGTCGTCTCGCCAACTATTGCTTCTACGACTATCGCTACCGCTTAGTGATAAAGTAAAGCAGTTACATGGCGATTGCATTTCATACAATAAAGCGACAACCATAAGGCTCCTGCCAGTTCCCGATAACTATTACAAAACATGATCATCTCATACAACAATTTATATCTCATCACGTCTTGAACATATCACATCACAACATGCCCTGCAAAAACAAGTTAGACGTCCTCTACTTTGTTGTTGCAAGTTTTACGTGGCTGCTATGGGCTTCTAGCAAGAACCGTTCTTACCTACGCATCAAAACCACAACGATTTTTCATCAAGTGTGTTGTTTTAACCTTCAACAAGGACCGGCCGTAGTCAAACTCGATTCAACTAAAGTTGGAGAAACCGATACCCGCTAGCCACCTGTGTGCGAAGCACGTCGGTAGAACTAGTCTCATGAACGCAGTCATGTAATGTCGGTCCGGGCCGCTTCATCCAACAATACCACCAAATCAAATTAAGACGTTGGTGCTAAGCAGTATGACTATTATCGCCCACAACTCTTTGTGTTCTACTCGTGCATATCATCTCCGCATAGACCTGGCTCTGATGCCACTGTTGGGGAACGTAGCATGCAATTTCAATAAAATTCCTACGATCACGCAAGATCTATCTAGGAGATGCATAGCAACGAGAGGGGGAGAGTGTGTCCACGTACCCTCGTAGACCGAAAGCGGAAGCGTTAGGTTAACGCGGTTGATGTAGTCGAACGTCTTCACGATCCAACCGATCTAGTACCGAACGTACAACACCTCCGAGTTCTGCACACGTTCAGCTTAACTCTTGATCCAGTAGAGGGCTGAGGCAGAGTTCCGTCAGCACGACGACGTGGCGACGGTGTTGGTGATTTGATCCGCGCAGGGCTTCGCCTAAGCACTACGACAATATGACCGAGGTGGTAAACTGTGGAGGGGGGCATCACACACGACAAAGAAACAATTTTTGTGCTTTGGGGTGCCCCCTGGCCATGTATATAAAGGAGGGGGAGGAGGAGGCCGGCGGCCATGAGGGGGCGCGCCAAGGGGGAGTCCAACTAGGATTCCCAATCCTAGTTGGACTCCCTTTCCTATTCCAAGAGGGGGAAGGAGGGAAGGAGAGGGAGAGGGAGAGGAAAGAGGGGGGCGCGCCCCCTCCTCCTAGTCCAATTCGGACTGCCCTTGGGGGGCGTCACCCTATGGCTGCCCTCTCCTACTCCCTTATGGCCCATTAAGGCCCATAACATC